>NC_088379.1:146570000-146870166 GCF_037993035.2 Macaca fascicularis
CTTAGATTTGCCCTTCTGAGGTTATTTTCTAAATCCAGTAGGTGTGCTTTATTTTTTTAATTCTTCTTTCCTTTGTGTTCTCTGACTGTGTTTTCAAATAGCCTGTTTTAAAGTGCACTAGTTCTTTCTTCTGCTTGATCAATTCTGCTAATAAAAGACTCTGATGCATTCTTCAATATGTCAATTGTATTTTTAGCTCCAGAATTTCTGCTTAATTCTTTTAAATTATTTTCTTTAAATTTCCTTAACACAGCAATTTTGAATTCTCTGTCTGAAAGGTCACATATCTCTGTTTTTCCAGGATTGGTTCCTGGTGCCCTATTTAGTTCATTTTCGTGAGGTCATGTGCTCCACCGCCTCCCCCATATCTTCTTGTCAAAAATGTTTCAATCCTGTTCCTTCTAAGTCCTTGACCTTTCAGCCAAACCATTATCCATACAGCCCATGGTTTGTCTCTTTCCAGGCAAAAACAATGACCATGCCAACTGGCCAGTATTCCCTTCACCACAGTCCTATAGAGCTGTCCCAAAAAGGAGCTGTGGAGCTACAATTGTTCTCTTTCAGTTAAAGTATAGTATGCAGGATGATCTATCTAAAACCAAGCTTGAGTTTTTTTCTTCAGTCAACTGGTCATAGGGAGTGCCATGTGAGCCGTAGCTGTGGGATGATAGAAAGAAGGCAAGTAGTAGTAAGCAGGGCTCAGATAACTTACTTGTGCCTTTTGGTCTGCTCTAGCCTAATCTCATGTACATCATCTCCACTTTATGATGAGGTGTAGGCTCAGCCTTATGTCATGATGGGGAGATAACAGCTGGCTCATGATTGGCAGGTCAGATCACATGGTAACTTGATGACCAAAGTTTATAGGATCAGGCCAGGCACAGTGGCTGACGCCTGTAATCCCAGCACTTTGGGAGGCTGAGGCGGGTGGATCACGCGGTCAGGAGATCGAGACCATCCTGGCTAACATGGCGAAACCCTGTCTCTACTAAAAATACAAAAAATTAGCCAGGCATGGTGGCGGGCACCTGTAGTCCCAGGTACTTGGGAGGCTAAGGCAGGAAAATGGCGTGAACTGGGAGGTGGAGGTTGCAGTGAGCCGAGATCAGGCCACTGCACTCCAGCCTGGTGACAGAGCGAGACTGTCTCAAAAAAAAAAAAAAAAAAAGTATATAGGATCAGTCTCTATTAAAGGCCAGTCACAAGATAATATATGTTTTTCAAAAGAGGGATTGTTATCTGCACAAAAAAATGACATGGCTTTGCTTTAATTCCTAAAGGTCAGTGTCGTAATTTACTTAACAGAGTTTGCTAAAGGCTGCATCAGCACTAGCACTTTTCTTTACCTGCCAATAGCACTTTAACTCTTTTCCCATTTGCCCCAAGAATACTCACTAGTGGTGTTTGTGGCTGCAGCATTTACCTTAGATAACTTTGCCATGAAATATGTGGCTTTTGTTACTATTTTTGCATCACTCTACTATATCAACTTGGTAAACAAAAGATATTCTATTTATAACATTTTGGTTTTAGTAATCATATTTAGTAGTGGTATTTCCATTTACAAAAGTAGTACTTTTTTTTTTTAACAATGCAAAATTTATTAATATCTGAACCATATTGTGTACTGTAATGACTTTTCCTTTTTTTATTATACTTCAAGTTCTGGGATACATATGCACAATGTGCACGTTTGTTACATAAGTATACACATGCCATGGTGGTTTGCTGCACCCATCAACCTGTCATCTACATTAGGTATTTCTCCTAATGCTATCCCTCCCCTAGCCAACCACCTCCTGACAGGACCCAGTGTGTGATGTTCCCCTCCCTGTGTCCATGTGTTCTCATTGTTCAACACCCACTTATGAGTAGAACATGCAGTGTTTGGTTTTCTGTTCCTGTGTTAGTTTGCTGAGTAAGATGGTTTCCAGCTTCATCCATGTCCCTGCAAAGGACATGAACTCATTCTTTTTTATGACTGCATAATATTCCATGGTATATATGTGCCACATTTTGTTTATCCAGTCTATCACTGTTGGGCATTTGGGTTGGTTCCAAGTCTTTGCTATTGTGAATAGTGCAGCAATAAACATACTTATACGTGTGTCTTTATAATCAAATGATTTATTATCCTTTGGGTATATACCAAGTAATGGGATTGCTAGGTCAAGTGGTATTTCTGGTTCTCTTTGATCACTGAAAATATCAAATCATAGAAAACACAGCATTCCTATGTGTGATGCTAACATCATTGAAGTTGTTGGCCAAAGATTCATTTGGCGAATCTGATTTTTCTGAAATAGACAATTCTGATGATTCAGATGATTCTCGTGTTAGTTCTGTTTAGAAATAACTCCAAAAACAGTTTTCATATTTCATTTTCACATTGAAAATCAGTCAGATTTTCTTCAGCTTCAAAGAGCGTGTTTATGTAAAATTAAATGAGCACTGGCAGCAAACTGTACTTTTTTTTTTTTCTAAACAGGATTAAATATCATTGAATTTGTTGGATCATACAACCAAGTGACAGAACAGCTTTTATGGCAGCCTGGACGTGTTGCAGACCTTTCTCTTTCTCTGGGTCCTATTCACAGCTGGGATCTTTCAGATCCTTCAGTAACTAGGTCAGAGGAGCATGCCCAGATGAGGTATATGTAACCTCTAAAATCCAAATAGGCCACTGAATATTGTGCCACTTTCTTAGTGTTACAGCGGGGCAGATACAGCAGCTTGTTTTTCACCCTAGAAGGATTTCACTGAGGTGCCAGAATCCTGAGATTTTGGGGATTTGTTTCCCACCTTCTGGCATGCAAGTGTCTTACTAATGTGTGTAGAGTGGTCACTGTCTCCCACTTATCAGATCTGGTTAGCATAATTTCATCAATGCAACGGGCCAGCATGATTCCATTGGAATGGAGAGGCAATCAAAGTCCCTATAGGCTAGATTATGACATAATGCTGAGAGTTGATATAGCCCTGAGATAGGACAGTAAAAGTGTATTGCTGGCCATGCCAGCTGAAAACAAATTACTTCTGGTGATCTTTATTAACAGCTAGAGAAAAAAATACCATTAGCCAGATCAATAACTGCATAGCAGATACCTGATAATGTACTGATTTGCTCCAATAAAGAAACCACATTTGGAATAGCAGCTGCAATTGCTTGATAATGTTTATGATAATCTACTGTTATTCTCTAAGACCCATCTGTCTTCTGCACAGGCCAAGTAAGTGAATATGGAATCTTTGTGTAGTGAACTTACATTAATCAATTCAACCTCATCAATCTTTATATTTCTTCCACTGTGATTCTACACTCTTAAGATATATTACCATACATATTCCTCAGGTTTTTATCAGTACAAATTGGCAAAATGATGCAAGTCTTTTGGTGTGTATTGCACTTCTATATGAGTCATACTTTGGATCTCATTCTTTGCAACTTGCTGAGATATTATTCTATTTTTAGGTCCAGAAGCCAAGAGAGGTGACGGGAATAGGTTATAAGGAGGATCAGTAGTCTTGAGAAAGACAGCTACCTCAAGGGAGTCTATTACTTCTTCAGGCAAGCCTTTTTTTTTTTTTTTTCTTCATTAAAAGTAGCCCTTACATCCTTGCCTAAGATAGGAGAAACTATTTTATATCCCCTAAGATAGGAGAGACTATCTTAGGCAGGAATGTAAGGGCTACTTTTATTGCAAAAATGTCTGAGCACAAGGTAAAGTTTCAAGGTTCGAACCATGCAATTCCATTTTAATTTGCCCATTTGTTCCCATCCCAATTGTTAGTGTCCCATTCCTTCCCCGTTAATGCCCTAACTTTAACAAATAGAATATTTGAAATAATACCAAAAGTTTGATTTTTGTTGGAATTTAGTGATACAAAAACTACTCTTTGAGTTCAGTTTTTGGAAAACTTGACCCCGGGCTAAGATTTCTATGGGGTTAGCTGGTACGATATAGGTTATGGGATATAGGATTTTAGGGCAGACATAGATGCTTTCAGGTCTTTTACATGAACTAGGAGCTTAAAGCCCTGAGCTCATTTTCTTTCCTCAAGTTATTTAGGTCATTTGGAATCAACCAATGAACTCCATGTTTCTTCTTATTTTCAACATGTTCTATGGCAGCAAATAATTGGTCATCTAGAATCTGCCCTTCTATAAGCATTTGACTACAGGTATCTGCAGGAAAGAATTTTAGCAAATATTTTGCTCCTGCATGCCGTGGACTACTGGTGTCCTCTTCCACAATGGAAAAAGTGTCATTAGCACTTTAAATATAACCATATTGGAGAACCAATTCCAAAAAGCCCAGAAAAAAGATGAACCAATTCAGGTAACTCATCTTTAAGAGTCTGATTTTCTGGAACCACTACTCCTGGCACCGAATTTTGTGTTGGTCAGCGTTACATCAAAGAAACAGTTTCATCTATCTATCTATCTATCTATCTATCTATCTATCTATCTATCTATCTATCTATCTATCTATCATCTATCTATCTAATACAGATATAGATATATCTTCCCATATATATTTGCCTTTTCACAACTGTAGAGCTAGGAGCTAGTTAAGCAGTCTCCATAAAACTTTGTTTTTTGTCTGATGCTGGAATTTGAAATTTGCAGGGCAGACAACAAGAAAATGTCAGAACAGAGAAGAGCAAAAATAAGCTGGAACCTAGAAGAAGAAGCTGGACCTCAAGAGAATCATCTGGAAGCTTTATCATTTCTTGCTATCTTCAGCTGATGATGTGGGTATCCTACAGAAGAAGCTGACATCTTTCAACATGGAGCTTAATACACACCCAGGCCATCAGTCAGAGAAGCTGAAGGACAATTCAGTCAAAAATGCATGCAGTTTTAGGGCTGGCTGCTGTCCCACGCCAAGGAAGGGAGCCCATAGATAAGCAGAATGTGTGATGAAAAAAACACCCACTCTAACTTTCTGTGATGGTTAAATTTGTGTGCCAACTTGAATGGGTTAAGGGATGCTTAGGGATAAGGGATGCTTAGCCCAACTTGAATGGATTAACGGATGCTCCGATAGCTGGAAAAAACATTCTTTCTGGGTGTGTCTGTAAAGAGGTTTGCATTTGAATTAAAGACTGAACAAAGAAGATTCACCCTCACCAGTGCGGGTGGGCATCATCCAATCCATCGAGGACATGCCTGAATAGAATGAAAAGGCAAAGGAAGGGTGAATTCACTCTCTCCACTTGAGCCAGTACATTCATCTTCTCCTATCCTTGGGCACTGATGGTGCTGGTTCTTGGGCCCTCAGACTTACACCAGCAATGCCCCCAACCAACGCGTTTCAGGACCTTTAACCCCTCCTTCCCAGGTTCTTAGGCCCTTGGACTTGAACTAAATTACACCACTGGGTTTTCTGATTCTCCAGCTTTCAGAAGGCAGATTGTGGGACTTTTGGGGCTTCATAATTGCATGAGCCAATTCCTATAATAAATTGCCTCTTAGATGTCTTTATATAGACATGTATATAGTCATGAACCACTTAACAATGTTTTGGACAATGATGAACCTCATATATGATGGCGGTCCCCTAAGATTATAATACCACATTTTCATGTACCTTTGTTATGTTTAGATATGTTTAGATGCACACAAAGTTACTATTGTGCTACAATTGCCTGTAATATACAGTACAGTAACATGTGGTGCATGTTTGGAGCCTAGGAGCAATAGGCTATACCATATAACCTAGGTGTGTGGTAGGCTATCCCATCCAGGTTTGTGTAAGTACACCCTATGATGTTGGCACAATGATGAAAATTGCGTAACAATGCATATCTCAGGATGTGTCCTCGTTGTGAAGTGTGATGGTATAGATAGCTTCTCAGAACTATAACTTTCAAGTAAAGAAATAATATGGCTGCTGCCTTACTTCTGTCTCCTAGAGGCTAGGCAAATATGTGTTCTGTGTTCCACTCTAACTGGAAACACAGAGAATGTATTCTGAGTAACAGAGTTTGGCCTGGCCAAGTTGACACATTATAAAGTCACCACACAGTCATAAGAAAAAAAAAAAAAAACCATATGATCATCTCAATACATGTCAAAGACGTATTTGACAAAATTGAACAATCATGCTTGATAAAAACCTTCAGTAAACTAGGAACATGGGAAATGACCTCTACCTGATAAAGGGGATTCTAAAGAACAAGGTAAGGATTTGTGCTGTCACCACTTCTATTCAACATCATACTGGAGATACCAGCTAATACAATAGGGGAAAAATTATGAATAGCATGCATACAGATTAGGAAAGAAGAAAGAACACTATTTGTATTCACAGGAGACATGATTTTATGTGTCTGCATAGAATATTATAAGTTGATATGGCATAATTGTTGACCTATGTTCATAGACAGGCATTAGCACTATGTAAGGGTCTGTGAAGCTCCCTCCTAGGTGAAGGGTTATCTTTTATCTGCTGGATTATCAAGAAGTGAAGAGAAGTCTGGGAGTAGAACTGAGACGTCCAGGTGGCAGGGAGTTAGCCAGAGTTTTGGAGGTAGTGGTTATTTAACAACAGAAATAACAAAACTGGTGTGAAACAGCTGCCCATCAGCCTTGAGTGTATGATTGCTGTGCTTTTGGCGATTAGGCTTTCTTCTTTCTGTGTTCACAGAACCAAACTAGTGCACAGATACTTAAATAGGTAACCAAAGTTTATCAAAGTAAGTAGAAGGTAAATGAAAATTTCCACTGAAAAATTTCCGGTCTTAGCTGTGAGATCAGACCTGCATATAAGAATCCAGGGGAGTATCTATGTCAGAATGGTCAGGCAATATGAGTTTTACTACTTATTTATTTACATACTGTCATAGACATGGGGTCTCCCTGTGTTGCCCAGGCTAATCTTGAACTCCTAGTCTCAAGCGATCCTCCTGCCTTGGACTCCTAAGGTACTGGGATTACAGGTGTGAGACATTGCGCCTGGCCTGATACGAGCTTTATATGAAAGTGTGAAGAGAACCTAAACAATGAGGTACTTGGATGTAGTGAATTTGGTTGTAGGCAGCCTGAGAAAGTGTTTTCTAGCTGGGCCTTGAAGTAAGAATGCTTTAATGAGGAAAGAGATGTGTTCAAAATCGCACATCTCAAGGAATCAATGACCATGGTATTAGATGAAATAGAGTGGAATGAGGCCAGTGTTAAAGCAGTGACTTCCAACAAATTAGGATGGAAATGGCTCTAACAATAGAAACCAGTGCCAGCATCTGGAATTTACCTATTCCTGATTCTGGGAAGGTTACACTAGAGCACTTTCTCTATATTCAACCTCTACAGCCACCTACAGTTTAAACATCTCTTTCACCTGGTAACCCCAGGTGTATCGTTGGAGCATCTCTAGAGGTAGAAAAGTGCTAGAGATGTCAGCACAATCCTTGACAAAACCATGAAAAAGGCATGAGAACTCAGCAACTTTATGTTTCCATATGAGAATTCTGGCCCTTCATTTGGGGCTGTTGTTCTGTCCTCTTACAATTGCCTATAGTATTCAGTACAGTAACATGCTGTTAAGAATATGTGATCAAGTATGTTTATGGCAGCACTATTCACAATAGCAAAGACTTGGAACCAACCCAAATGTCCTCCAATGACAGACTGGATTAAGAAAATGTGGCATATATACACCGTGGAATACCATGCAGCCATAAAAAAGGATGAGTTCGTGTCCTTTGTAGGGACGTGGATGAAGCCGGAAACCATCATTCTCAGCAAACTATCGCAAGAACAGAAAACCAAACACCGCATGTTCTCACTCATAGGTGGGAATTGAACAATGAGAACACTTGGACACAGGAAGGGGAACATCACACACCGGGACCTATCGTGGGGTGGGGGGAGGGGGGAGGGATAGCATTAGGAGATATACCTAATGTAAATGATGAGTTAATGGGGGCAGCACACCAACATGGCACATGTATACATATGTAACAAACCTGCATGTTGTGTACATGTACCCTAGAACTTAAAGTATAATAAAAAAGAATATGTGATCAAAAATATCCTATATTCTTGATCTAGTATGTGATATGAGATCAAAGAAATATTCTTTGATGTCTAAGATATCAATTGACATACAGCAGGTCCTCAAATGATGTTGTTTCATAAAACATCATTTCATTATAACATTGATGAGAAAAAAAAAAAAATTCCTGGCTGAGGCCACCTTGTGGGTGGAGTGTGCACATTCTCCCCATGTCTATGTAGGTTTCCTTTGGGTATGCCAATTTCTTCCCATATCCCAATGCGCACATTATGTGAATTGGCATATTTAAACGGTCTCATCTGAGTAAGTGTGTGTGTGTGCATGCGTGCATGTGTGTGTGTAAGTGTGCCCCTTGATGGAATGGTGTCCTTTTCAGGGTTCCTTCCTTGTGCCCAGAGCTGCTGGGATGAACTCCAGCCACCTGTGACACTGAACTAAAATAATCGGCTAAATAATTATCTTGTTTCTGTTCATCTTTGCTAAATGTATGGAAAGCTCACATGTAATTTAATGTTTAATATTAGAAGTATTTCAGTTCTTATTTAGAAGCAGGTTGATGTTTTTGTGACTGCAAATATGCCGTAGCAACTTAACTCTTGCTTACACCTATGGTAAAATTGGTTTCATTATATGTGGTTTCACTTAAAGTCACAGTTTCTAAGAACCTATTAACCATGTAATGTGAGGACTAACTATACCTTAATGCCTCTCAGAGGATGAGAAAAACAGGATTTCAAAGATGTTTCCCTTAAATGTATAGATATGCGAAGATTTAGTTTTGTCTTAGGATTTCTAACAGTGACTTTCAAGGTCTTTAATATTCGTAAGAATGATGTGGGGTGCAAATTCAAAATGCAGATGCTTACAGCCAGTCACCTCACTTAACTGAATTTTAGACCAACTATCTGGGTGATTCTTGTACACATTAAAAATCAAAAACTACCGTTTAGCTCCAACCTTTAGCTCCACCTGAAATGCCCATTCATCTGCATCTGCATCAAATTCTTGCCTATTAAAAAATGCCTATGACTTTTATGACTGAATGAGCACATTTATAGTCTCAGAGATATATATATACACACACACATATATAAATGTCAATAGTGTTATATTTTATACTTCATGTATATTCTAATATTAATTCTATACATGTGTATATGTGCATATAATTTTATGATAGCAGATAATTAACGTTTTTGTTGTTCCAGGCACTGCACAGGACACTTTGCATATAAAAACTAGTCTAATCTTCAAAACAATCATTTAGGGTACTTGTCAACCCTCTTGACTAGCATGTGAAACTTCCAGGTTTGGAAAATATAATTTATGTTACAGGGTCAACCCCTCACAAATGAAGTTAAAAATATCTGACACTAGCTCTCCCAGCCTCCCTTGCTATTGTGGTCTAACATACACATTCCGCTAGTCAGATACACCTGCCCCAGAGTGGGAATCAGAAGCTTGTGATATGAAAGAGAAGAGGTCTTTCAAATCCATTGCGGTGATGGTGGTGGGGGTATATATCCAGAATGCTGGATAAAAGCAACTCAGCTGGTTTTGTAGATTGTCTTAATTCTTAAGCAAATTAATAGTGGTAACTACATTAGAAGGGGCAGAGTTCAACTATGTTGAAGAAAAAAGCTATTTTCAAAAGTTTAGTAGAATATATTTGCATCAAATAATTTGTCTAATGATAAAAATAGCTCAGTTCAATAAACTTTCCAGCAATAAATACTAGATATAAGTTATAAATGTTTCCATACTCTCAAAATCAATACAATTTTATTTCTTAATAAAATTCTCAAAATCTGATTTCTCACTATTTCTGGTTGTTCTTTCCCTCTTAACAATCTGGATCATTGAGGATTTGTTGGATTACAAAGGACTTTTCCCGAAACGTAGGGTCCTATCAGTGGTGCCATTCTATAGCATCTTAGGTAGATTAGTATTTTTTTAATAGCCTAGTATTCAGGCCTATAGGCACAGAGGCAGGATGTATAGCCAAAATCATACAAATCAAGCATTCAAGAGAGAGTAAAAATGCATTCAAGCTCAATAGACTTTTTCTCTTCTGATAATTTGGGGGAAAAAGGAACAGTAGTGAGAGTAAAAAGAAAGGAATGATACACAGGACTCTTAAGATGAATACAATTTGTGTCTCATAATTTTCTGTTAAAGGTGCAACTGTGCATTGAGTATAAACCCAAATCCTCTGATTTCTAAATCCTTATAGCAAAAAGGCCTCACCCACACACAATTGGCAGCAGACACAAGAAATACAGATTTCTTTTGGTTGATAAACTTGTCATGGGTGTGACTGAAGCTTAGAAGATGGGCTCAGCAATCTAGTTGACTGCAGGAGGGTGGCACATTAGGGCAGTCCTAAGTCATGTGAGCCTACTAAGAGGTACCTGAGGAGGGCTACTGCCAGCTATGAGATAGGAAACAAATAGTAGAATAGACCCACGGAAGCTGCTATGTCTCCATAAAGGAGAGACCAAATACAGCGGTGAAAAGTGATTCAGGAAGTGAGGGATTTTAAAAGAAATAATATAATTTATATACCTCAGTGGTTAGGCCCTTTTTAGAATGTGGTGTCACCATCTGTCTCTTTTGATTGAAGACACATGAAGATATGGTAAACGAGGATAGAGGCCTTAGAACCAATTAATCCTGTGGCTTATATCTGAGCCTAGGATCATTAACGTCTGAGCTGGTGTCCTTAGATGATCCTAGGACTTCCAATCTGTTGATTTGCTGCTATTCTGTCATGAGGGGTGGCCTTGGGTATCTAGTCTTCTGTCATTCTGGTCTAATGTTTCTGTAAAGGAACCAGAACAAATTGTCACTTTTTTTGTGAACTCCTCTCAATGGCCATGGATGACTATCATCGTCAAGACTCACAGACCACATGAAGTCTCTGAATAAATTGTCTACACATTTTCATATGCAAATGGAGAAGGGAGCTTGCTTGCTGTGCTGTATCAGTGCTGAGTTAATGTTAAATCATATGTTTGGGCTAATTATGAAATTCTCGAATATAGCTCTGTGGTTAGAAAGCTTGTCAGGCATTTCAGGCATGCTGAGAAAGGGAGCTGGTAATATTTTGGTGTTAATATTTCAAGAAACATACAACTTGGGGAAATTTGTGGAAAATGAATGTATTGATGGAAATGTTTCACTAATACTTTAATCAGTTGTCCCCTGTTCTTTCGTTGCACATACCAAGAAAACCTTTGTACCCAAAGCATTTGTACCTTACCTTATCTGCAGTTTCTTCTAGGCTACTGAGCATCACTGGAGTAAAAACAAACAAACAAACAAAAACAAATGAGTTAATGCAACTACAAATTCTCTGATCACAGGTTAGTCTTTAAGGTTGCTGGGTAATTATTCTGTGCATTTATTTCTATTCCCATTTCCCCTGTGACCTTTGTCAGCTCTTTCTGCCTTGCACTAAGGCCCTCAACTCCTTTTTCATTGTCAACTCTTGGCTTCGTCTCCCAATTCTTACACACACACACAAAGAGATGGTTAGGGAAACTCATCTCTCCCGTCTTTAAAATTTCTTTCCTCTCCTACCTTCAACCTACCTTTTGAATGAGAAAATATTCCTACACCTCTATTCTGGTATTTACCTATGCCTCCTGCCTCCAACCTTCTCAGAGATCTGCTTCGTCACTTACCGCCTCTCTTGAGATTCTTTCTTTATGTCACTGATGTTTTTTATCCTATAAACATATTTAGTCTCTCCTACCTTGAAAACAAATGCCTGACCTTTCAACACCTTCTGACTACAACTATATCTATTTCTTTATCTTCACAGTTTTAAAAAATGCATCTCCATTATTTTTATATTACTTTCGCATCTTTATTTATTGGCTTCTTTTTTTTCTTTTTTTAAAAAATTATACTTTATGTTCTAGGGTACATGTGCACAATGTGCAGGTTTGTTACATATGTATACATGTGCCATGTTGGTGTGCTGCACCCATTAACTTGTCATTTACATTAGGTATTTTTCCTAATGTTATCCCTTCTCCCTCCCCCAACTCCACGACAGGTCCTGGTGAGTGATGTTCCCCACCCTGTGTCCAATATTGGCTTCTTTTCTCAATATTCCATTAAACCTGCTCTTGGAAATGACTTCATAGTTGCTAAATTTAAATGGAAACTTTCCCAATCTTTATCCTTTTGATTTTGCAATGTTTGACACAATTGATGTCTTTTTCCTCCTTAAAATTTTTTCTTTAGCTTCCAGAATTCCATGTCTCATAGGTATTACTAAGTCAGCCTCATGAGCTCTCCTTTCCTACCCATTCTTTATATGTTGCTCTGTTTTCCATGGTTTTGTCTATTTAGTCACCTTCTTCCCTCATTCTGCAATTTCTGCTTGGAGGCTTCCTACCAACTTAGATTGCTACCACTGATATAAGTTATTATATTAATACTATAATATTATTATAACAATACTATATGAATTATAGCTTACATAATATTTCAAAATATTATATTGACATTAACATATTCAAATATAATTTATCTTTCCTTTCTAGTTTTCTCTCTTATGCTTTCTTATGTCCAAATATTTGCTTCTGTATATCCAGATACCTCTTGGATGCTTCTGTTTGAGTGCTGCACTGGAATACAAACTCAATACATACAAAATTGAACTCATTATGTTTTCCACCAAACCCATATATTTACTCTGTAAAAAGAACCACCATCAGCCTGGTACTCAATTCAGAAATCTAAAAATCATCCCTGAATCATTCTTCAATCTTTCTTTGTACCTCATCTTTAGTCATATACAACCAAGTGCTGAGTCCTGTTAGTTATACACTTTAAATAAGTTCGATATCCAGCTCTTCATCTCCATTCTCACTGCCATTGTCTTCCTTTAGACTTTAACAATTTCTCAGTTGAAACACTGCAAATACAGTGTCTAGGGTGCCAAGCTTATCCTTTTTGTTCACTAACACCTGAGACATCTTCCTGTAGTATAAATCTGATTAGATCATCCTTCAGCTTATGTTTTTTCAGTGCCTCCTATGACCTTCAGGATAAAATTCAAGTATTTTTCATACCTCTATCTTGTGTTTGCCTATCGGTCCTGCTATATTTCTTGCTGTTCCCCAATTCATATGATGCTCTCGCTTTGCCAGACTATGTATAAATAGTTTTCCTGAAGTCCTGGTTTCATAAACTTCAGTGTTTTTTGCATGCATTTCTCTATCAGCTCTGAATGGCCTGCTCGAGCTTCTTCAACTGGAAAAATCTTTTTCGTCTTATAAAAACTCAAATTCAATAGCTCTTCTGAGAAGCTTTCCTTGACCCACCTCTTCTGGGATACAAGTTATTTTCACATACTTCCCAATACCCACATGCCTACACATAACACAGCATTCACCATACTTTATTAAGTATTGACTTATTCATTATACTGGCATCTTCTTTATTACTGATAATAGAAACAGCGACTTATACTGCAGTTACTGAAGACGTATTTGTGCATGAATGAATGTCTAAATAAATGAAATACAACATTGTAAAAAGAAATTTTAAAACTGGGTTGAAATTTAATAATGGATATACAATTTTCAATCATGTCTTTAAAACAACCTGGATATGAGATGCTTTGCTGTATAGTGAAGTAGAATTCTCAACTGTGCAGATTAAAACTCAGGAATATAATTATTTATGGAGGCTGGGATATTTTTCTTTAACATGGTTTATGTTAATAAAGACAGATTTTATAATCCGATAAATTCTTATCCCTCAAGATGGCTTATTTATGTGTCATGAGGCCAAGGCAAATCATCTTGAGGGGCTAAGTTTCGGAAAGTCCTTAAAGAACAAATACCACAAGAGCAAAATATCATAATGAAACCTCTATTTCTCTTATCTTTCTGGCCCTGGATAAAGGAAAGTTTTATTGCTTATTTTTTAAAACTTTTTTAAAAGTTTGGATCGTGGAACATAGTCAAGTAAAGAACAGTTTAAATATTTTATTAATTACAACATTCTGCTCTCAATAGTTGAAAACTTAGTAAGTCATATTTTTAGACACTGAGGCACCCAGTTTTGTGAACATTTGATTACCTTGAAAACTTCCTACCCAGGTAGAATGGATTTTACTTTTCGAAGTAATCTTTACTATCTTTTACAATGAACTCATGCTATTTTCTGTTTATGTGTCAGTAATGAATACAGAATGGTTCCGGTAAGTTCCAGATATGAGGGCAAAACATGAGTAACGCAAGAAGAATCTTATTGCAACAAAGAGGGTAAACACTTTCCTTACTTCTGGTTATTTTGTTTTTATTTTCTGATTTTTCCATTTTGGGTGTAAACTTAAGATTGTTTGACACCTGTTATCTTTTCTAATGTAAGCATTCAGTGTTATAAATTTTTCTCAAAGCACTGTTTCAGCAATATTCCACAAACTTTGATATATTTTGTTTTCATTTTAGTTCACTTAGAAATATTTTCTAATTCTTTTGAGACTTCTGCTTTTATCCATGGATCATTCAGGTGTGTTTTTAAAATTTCCACATATATGGGGGGTTTTCTAAATATCTTTGCAGATTTGATATTTAGTTTAATTCTTTTTGCTCAGAAAACATTTTATATCACCTCAATTCTTTTAAATGTGTTAAGATTTTTGTTTGTTTGTTTTGCTTTTTTATAGTGCCAGAATGTGGTCCATGTTTTTAAACATTCAGTTGCAATTAAAAATGTGTATTCTGCTGTTATTGGACAGAAGGTTCTATAAATGTCAAATAGGTCAAGTTGATTGATAATGTTCTGGTTTTTATATCCTTGCTGAATTTTTGTCTACTTGTTCTAATAATTATAGATAAATAATGTTTATGTCTCCAATTACAATTATGAATATTTTTCTTTTTAAATTTCCATTCATATTTACTTCATGTATTTTAAAGCTCCATTGTTAGGTGCCTACACATTTAGGATTGTATATCTTTATTATGAATGGACCCTTATATCATTATGTAATATTTCTCTTTATTCCTTCAGTCTGGGTAACTTTTTTTGCTCTGAAGTGGACTTTGATGTTAGCACATGAGTTAGTGTTTGTGTGGTGCACATTTTCCTTGTATTTTAAAGCTATCTATATCATAGCCATTGTGTAAATTTTTTATAGACAACTTATAGTTGGGTCTTAAATGTTATTAATATCGAGTTTGACAATCTCTATCTTTTAATAGGTATGTTTATACCTTTTATGTATTAGGTAATTATTGATAAAATTTGATTTAGGTTTAAATGTTTTCAAAATGTTATTCATTTTCCATTTTCCTTGTGTTTTTATCTGTTCTCCCTTTCTTGTATTCTTTTTGATTGTTTGAATATTTATATTATTCTATTTTAATTAATCTCTTGGGATTTTTAGTTAAGTCTCCTGTATTTTTTTTAGTATCTGTTATAGAGTTTACATTAATCATACCTAGCTTTTCACAGACTAATAAGAGTTAATATTTTAACCTCTAATAAAATATAAATACCTTTTAATAATTTAGTTCCCTTTTCTCTTCCTACTTATGTAGTTATAATCGTATTTTACATTAGAACATTAGAAACCCAACCAGACAGTGTTATAAATCTTGCTTTCAACACTCATACATATTTAAAGACTTTAGGAGGAGAAAATCAGTCTATTCAGTTATTTTCCATTTCTGTTGCTGTTCTCTCATTCTTAAAGTTCTACGTTTCTCTCTAGTATCATTTTCCTTCAGCCTGAAGAACTCTCTTCAGCTTTCTTTTCAGAGCAGTACTGGTGGCTATGGATTCTCTTTGTTTCCTTTACTTTCAATCTTGTTTTCTTTCTGTCTTTCAGATTGGATAAATTTCTAGTGATCTGCATTTTTCCTCTGTCATCTTCATTTGGCCCTTGAGTCAATCCAATATAATTTTTATTTCAGATATTGTGGTATTTTAGTCCTCAAATTTTTATTTGGTACTTTTTATAAATTATACTTCTCTAAGAAAAACTTCTGTCTTTTATTCACTTCAATAGTATTTAACGTTCCATCAATGTGCATAGTTGTAATGGTTGTTTTGAAATGTTTGTCTGATAATTCCAACACTTTGTATCATCCTGGTGTTGATATCTGTTAATTTTCTTTTCCTTTAAAACTGATCACATTTCCATGCGTTTTTGTATGTCAGATAAATCTGAATTATACCATGGACATTTGGACCATTCTGTTGTGAGATTTTGGTACAGTTAACATGTTCAGGATACTGTTGTTGTTTTACATGAGTAGGTGACATAGTTGGGATCTATTTCTCTGCCCAATTCTCATGTCTAACTGTAACCTCAAGGCTGGAGGTGGGGTCTGGTGGAAGCTGATTGTATCATGGGAGTGGTGTGTCATGATCGGCTTAGCACCATCATGATGGTGAGTGAGTTCTCATGAGATCTGGTTGTTTAAAAGTGTGTGGCACCTCCCCTCTTACTCTTTCTTGCTCCTGCTCCTGCCATGTGAGATGCCTTTTTCCCTCTGTGTCTTCTGCCATGATTGGAAGCTTCCTGAGGCCTTCTCAGAAGCAGACGCCACTATGCTTCCTGTACAGCCTGCAGAACTGTGAGCCAATTAAACCTCTTTTCTTCATAAATTATACAGTCACAGATATTTCTTTATAGTCATGTAAGAATAGACTAATATAGCAGGCAATTGTCCCATTTAGGTGTTGATCTCAAGTCTGATCTTTTTTTGTGGATGATGGTCCCAGTGTTTGTTCAGTTTACTCTTTGGGTCTGCCCGATGCCTGAGCTACTCAAGGACTAATTTGGGACTTGGGAAGTGGTTAATGAGTAGTTAAGCCTTCAAAGTCTTTGTTATGCTGTTCTGGGTCAATTCTGCACATGCATCTTTCAGAGGTTAGTGTCAGACTTGGAAGGTGGCTTATCTTGTAGTTCAGTTCTCAGCACCTTTGCTCTTTTTTATCTGTTCTGTACATGTGCATATTGGTGGTGAGCCCTGGACTTGTGTCACCTCATGCACAGAATTATCTCCACTCTAATATTTTCCCTCACATTCTCCAGCTTCCAGAGGCTCATTTTCTTGATTCTTCTGGCCAAATACGCAGATTTTCTCTTAGAGATTTTGGTGCCTGTCTGATGTTGCTGCTACAGCTGCAGCAGTACAGCTTCGTGACTGGAGTTGACCCCAGGGCAGTACCAGGAATAATAAAAGATTTAAAAGAGAGAGAGAGAGGAGCAAATGAGTGTCACATCATTTACGTTATTGCAATCTCTACACAGTTATAATTTTAGAGAACAAAAATTTCTACAGGTTATGTTTTTATTATCTGCACCAACACAAATGCCTAGTAATGATGCGAAACCTTTCTGGTAGCTGACTCTGCAAATCTTTTATCCTGAATTTGTATCAACTTCAGATGGGCTACTTGTGTGATCTCTAGTTTCTGTATTAAAGAAAAAGGGCGCCAGGCGCGGTGGCTCAAGCCTGTAATCCCAGCACTTTGGGAGGGCGAGGCGGGCGGATCATGAGGTCAGGAGATCGAGACCATCCTGGCTAACATGGTGAAACCCCTGCTCTACTAAAAATACAAAAAACTAGCCGGGCGAGGTGGCGGGCGCCTGTAGTCCCAGCTACTCGGAGGCTGAGGCAGGAGAATGGCGTAAACCCGGGAGGCGGAGCTTGCAGTGAGCCCAGATCGCGCCACTGCACTCCAGCCTGGGTGACACAGCGAGACTCCGTCTCAAAAAAAAAAAAAAAAAAGAAGAAGGGCATAGCTATTTTTCTTTATTTAAAATCTTCCTTATCATTATTTTGTGACCTAATACTTTACTTATGCAAAATGCTTTGGAATCTTTTTTTTTTTTTTTTAGCAAATTAGGTTAGGTAATAATTAGCTAAGTAAGTAAAAGCTTCTCGGTTTAGATTATTAAAGAATGGCATATAAGTGTTGAGATAAACTTGCAGGAGTATCATGTGGTTTATCTGCTTTTGTGGTACATCAGTGATAGTAAAGGAGTCACTATATTCTGGTCTCCTGATGGTTGCAGGTGTAACTTAGAAGGTCTGAGTACAAACCTTCACATTTTTATTTTATAAGTTGACTGATGCTAAAAATTTGGACAACAATTTAGTTATGTATATTAGACCATGACTTGTTAAGCTCTTTGTAATTTATGCAGAAATATTAAACTGATTATATAATCTTTGGGGGAAATTTGATAATCTAAATCCTACAAAATAAAAATGCACTTTTTTGAGGTACTTTCTATTTTGTTAATTCCAAAATTTAAATATTGTGGAAGACAGAACCAATTTTATAATGCAAACAAAGGTTAGACAAAGTTAAAAACCTGAAATATTATTTTATAATCAAATTTCAAAGAATGCTTTTGTTCTATATTTTAAAATAAGTCTCAACTCCAATTCTAATTTCAATTTGATGCAGGCAAGCAAATGTAAGGCAAAAGAATTAGGAACTAATTTATTTCTTCCTGTGTGGGGGGAAACAAACGCTTATGGCAAAGGCATATGATCTGAAGTTTAATGGGTAAGAGGTAAGAAGGAAGATACATTTTTTGCCAATTCTTATTTCCAATCTACTCCTTTCATCTTTCTCATCTCCGACAGCACTTTTAAAAAAATCCAAGCTCAGATGCTTCTTGCTTCCATTTGAGATCACAACAAGAAACTCATAGCTTTTCCTATCCCAAATTCTTTCTGCAAACCCTGTCATTAGGTGTCATTCCAACATGAAAAACTCCTAGTTGCTCCTTTTTGCCCATAACATAAATTCAAATCTGATCTGACCATTTCTATTTAATTTTACCTCTCACAATCTCAATCATTCAATTATTTCTTCAAACAGGTCTGTACTTCTCTCCCCTTTGAATAAACTATGATACTCATTTCACAACTCCTAGCCTTTGTTTACCTGAATTATTTGTCTCCTTTTTTCATATATAGCCAAATCAGTCCCATCTTGATCTTCCTTTTCTCTGAGCAACTTTAACATGTAACTATAGATTACCTTGCACTGGAATTAATTTGTTGTTTTTGTCATTATTTTTTGTGTTTTAATTTTTCCACTTGGGGGAAGGTTACTATTTTTTTTTTTGAGACAGTGTCTAGATTCTCCCCCGTTACCCAGGCTGGAGTGCAGCGGTGCAGATCTCGGCTCACTGCAACATCTGCCTTCTGGGTTTAAGCAATTCCTGTGCCTCAGCCTCCAGAGTAGCTGGGACTACAGGTGTGCACCACCACGCCCGGCTAATTTTTGTACGTTTAGTAGAGACAGATTTTACCATGTTGGCCAGGCTGGTCTCCAACTCCTGGCCTCAAGTGATCCACTCGCCTCAGCCTGCCAAAGTGCTGGGATTATAGGCGTGAGCCACTGTACCCAGCTGTGTTTTACATTTCTTAGAGTTTCCTTACAGTTCTGTGAAGCCTGGGAAAGTGACAGACAGAGATTTTAAGACACACTATTTCAGTCTTCGCTCGCTCTAGGTCAGAGCTGCCTTAAATTCTTTTTAGAAGTCAGTAAAAAAAAAAAAAAAAGAGTAATTCAATAAGGAAATGAAGGAGAGCGCAAGAAGACAAGAAGGGAAGAATGAAAAGAAAATCCTACTTTGTATTTTGGAGATTGGCTAAGGATGCCTCAAGAGTTCTGTGGGAGTTTTGTCTTTTTACTAGGATTCCTATGGACAGGCCAGTGGTCCGTAATGAATTCAACCTTGTATCTAGCAAGGGGCTCTAGTCAAGTAGGTGTCATCTCTGCCTACATTGAAACTTCTATTAAACAGATCATCTGCAAAATCATGTTAGCCCTCATGAGGGCTTACGTGACAAGATGAATTAATTATGATATTAATTTATTTCCTGCCCTGAAGTACTTAAGGTATCTTTAAAAGACGTATTAAATATAACAAAGCCACAAATTGGAATCAATTGAGAAAATATGGTAAGAAGCAAAATGGAGGTAGGGACCTCTCTGTGCAGGTAAGCTCCTGCATAATCCTCTGTCTCTCACACTTACCCTGTAGTTGTTCCTGTATAGCTGTTGTTTCTCATCATCCTTCTGTAGGGCATCAGTACGACATAGTGGCCATCAGCAATAACTGCACAGTCCTTGTAAGCATTACTCCTCATTGCCTTTCAAATGAATAAAAAATCATACCTGCATGGGCACTTTCCTTCGATGACATGTTTTATCTGAGTAACAACCTGTTGTGCTGCCGGCTTGTATCAGGAGATATCCATGGATTAAATGCTTCTCAGGATGGGGTCTTCCTTGCTATGCCAGTCCTCAAAACCCATTTTACCATCTGCTTTCTCAGTCAACTCTCAATGCCAACTAGATCAGTATTATCATCTGAGAAGCAAGCACCCAAGACACGACTTGACACCCAAGACGTTTCCTGGAGAGTTGACTGAGGAGGATGAAGGGGAGGAAGCAGGCCTTGGCGGGAGAGCCTCCATCCTTTAATGCAGCCCTAGCACCTGTGGATAGACAGCAAGAAGAAAGGAGGGTTGAGCAGGAAGAGTCCAGGACTGTGGCACTCTTTTAAGGAAGTTTGGCCAAGCTGAAGGACAGACTGACCTCTTCAGTCAAAACTGTCCATTAGAGGAGTCCCTCATCTCACAGAAATGAACTTGGACCTGCATTAATACCTGTCTCCCCAACAATGTAGCCTGGGAGAGGCATGGCCTCAGCACCAGTGCTGTAGTGGCATTCAAAAGAGTTTTAGGTGAAATGTCAGTCCATTGTGCTCCCCACAGCAGCACATTTTAAAGATCCCCACAGTTGGTAAGGCCTGTCTCATGGGGTACATCACCTCTGGCCTAAAGATTCTTGATGTATTTGAGTCTGGTGACAGTTGAACAGTCAGGATAATGAAAGTTTGTGTGTTATTTTAGTTTTCTACAAATAGGTCAATATTACCTTTTGTAGTCTGATTAATATATGTCACTGAATGCTAATGTCGAGTATGTCAATTTTTGTGTGTGTGTGTCTGACAGATTCTCTCTCTGTTGCCCAGGCTAGAGTGTAGTGGTTCAATCTCAGCTCCCTGAAACCTCCACCTCCCTGGTTCAAGTGATTCTCCTGCCTCAACCTCCAGAGTAGCTAGGACTACAGGCATGAGCCACAACACCTGGATAATTTTTGTATTTTTAGTAGAGATGGGTTTTGCCGTGTTGCCTGGGTTTGTCCCAAACTCCTAGCCTTAAGAGATCCTCCTGACCAAAGTTCTCAGGTTACAGGCATGAGCCATGAGCCATTGTGCCTGGCCCCAGGTATGTTTATTTATTGCCAACCGATTATCTTAGACAAGATGTGAGCCATTTTAAGGTTCAACATCCATCTGTTTATCCATCTATCAATATATTGATTAAAATTTGTAGTTACTCATAATATATACATATTTTAATGAAAGAAAAAATAATGGAACATAAATTTTTATTAGATACTATAAAATTTATAAAATAATTTCTTTTTGTTTGATAACATCAGACATCATAATCAGGTTTCTGTGACATTAATCAGTAGCCTGATATTTCTGCCTTTGAAGTTCCATAGATTTGTTATAATTGCATTGACTACTTTTCTGAATAAATTAACTGAATAATTAAAAATGTATGAGAAAAATATTCATGACATAACGTTCCCAAATATTTCCATGCTACTTCTGTGTTCTGCTTTTCGAGTCAGTATTATTTTAGAAGTGGAAAACTGCTGGGACTTAAGATTCCATACCACAAAATGACAACTCCCACTGGATAGTTAAGATCAGCAAAGAGGATCTCATGTTTCAATGTTCACTTTATTCTTGTGTCCTTATGAAATTGCAAGGACATTTAGGGGATTTCAAAGACAGAATTAATGAAAGTAAAATAATAGTAACTTCTCTAAAGCTGTGATAGAAAGGGAATGCATTATGTAATAGAAATATAACAGGCCATTTTAATTTTAAAGCACAAGCTTGGAGAAGTTAAGAGTGGGAAATGAAAAAACAGCTTTCCCCTTCCATTGTTAGCCATGTGGTGAGAAATAAATGCTAAAGAATTAAAAAGAAAATCAGGATTATTGTAAACTATAGAAATAAGGAGGATGAAATTAAGCTGCAGCCATAGGTTGCAACTGAATAATATGAATACAAAGGCAGAACTTTGCCTAAAAGTCACTGTTTTTTCCCACTAAAAACTGCTGAGAGTAAAGAACTAGAAATAGAATTAGAAGAAGAATTATCTATTTACATACATAATTAGAAGCATAAACAAAATTCAAGATGTTTCCTGGGGAAGCTGGTCCAATATGAGAACCAAGCAATTTAAAGGTGATTATTCCAACTGTGGTCAAGGTCATCTGAAGCAATAATTAGATGTCAGAAACATGAGCTCTGTTTGCAAAGAAACCAAGTAAGTGAATTAGTGGGATAAGAACACTGGTTAGCCAGAACAGTGAGGCTGTGCGACAGAACTTTATTCTTGGGAACAGGACCAACTCAGAGATGGAGTCTACCTTCTCTGATGATATACCTACCAGATGATATAAATCCATTAGGGGAAGGACCATGTATATTCATGTTTCTCTCCCCGTCCCTATCCTGACTTCTAGTTCAGTACTGTGTACAGAGTAAATAATAGTGAAATATCTGTTTAAATAAATGTGAGAAACGTTGGGAGAATCAAAGAGAAGGATCTAATCTATGTTTTTGCTTGGCAGATGAAGAATGTGAGTGGTTTGTCTTTGAATAACTTTTCTGTGGTCACATGATAAGTCTTGGAAGTATTAGTGAAGAATATATTTCACTTCTAAAAGGAAATGAGGTGGTAATTTTGGTTGAAATAAGAAATTTTTTCATTGTTGTGTGGTGTACTTACTAAACATTCCCATACCTACAGAACCTTTTATAAGCAAATAAAGTAGGTATTAGCATGAAGGTGTTTACATCTGAAACAAATAAGAGCTTCCATTACATTTTAGTATTTATTAGCAATGTTTCTTGAATGATTTCTTACAAAAGGGAAATATCAATGAATATCAGGAAATAATGTGAAATGCAAAGAAAATATATTTTATTAAAATTTGTTGTTGAAAATCAATTCAGGATGTGAAAACTTTATTATGGAGTATATTGTCTCCTTCAACTTGCCTAGATTAGATTTGATATCCATGTGTATTAGTTTATATTTGTTAATTATTAGAACTTAATGAAATTCTTCTGTAATAATATTAGAAGATCTCATTTTGATGTTAGCACTTTCAGACTTACTTTATTTTTTATCTCTCTTTATTAAGCAAGAAATGAACTAATCCTTCTCACAGGGGAAAAACCTCTTATTAGCAATGAGTATACAACCATAGAAAGAAGGAAATGTCTGAATTTAGATATTATGTTGTTATAATTATAAAGGCATATTACATATTGGACAAATATGACTGAACATGGAAAAGGAGCTATCATTCGTGTATACTAAGCAGTATATGCTTATATTTATGCATACTGTGTGGCATGCTTTGTCCTAGGTTCTTTACATACATAATTGCATTTACTCTCAACAACAGCTTTTAGAGGTCTGTGTGATTATCTCCATTTTATAGATGAAGAAACTGGGGCTGAGATAAGGTAAAAAGTTGCTTAGGATCACATGCCTGCGGAGTGACAGAGCCCGTGTCAAAAGGTCTTTCTGATTCCCTAGCCTATATTCCTTTCACTAGGCAAAAAAAAAAAAAAAAAAGTAGATGAGAATTGAAAAGAAAAGCACAAAGAAATAAAATTATAAGCACTCTAAAAGGCAGGTCTTGATAAGCAGAAATGAATTCTTCTTAAACTTCTGACTTTTAACTTCTTACATTCCACATTAGTTTTTTCTTTTCTTCCTATTTACTTTCCTCTTCTCTCTAGTAATCTTAATTATCTTTTTTCCTGTCACTATGGGCTTATTAGAACAGCTGACATAGACAAGAGAATAACAAGATCTCAGGGTAATTAGTTCCTCATCTATGAAAGACAAGTTCAGAATAAAACAGACCTGAAGAAAATGAATATCACACTTTATAGGGAAAGCTTAGCAGCTATCAAAATGGTAAAATGATGGCTGTGGTGGGGTGGGGAGTTGGAAAATTTTATGTATGTGTACATTCACACACAGTAAGTGATTTAGACTTTTGTTTTTGTTGGATAGGCCTTTGGAAAAAATGAGATTGGTTGTGTTCTATGAATTTCATTGCTAGATCAGATTAGATACAGGAAGATAAAAACCCTTCAAAGTCTACAACCTCTTGTCAGTAGCATGCTAATTTTTAATATGCTCTCTTTTATGTAAATTGCCATAATTCAAAAATGAGAGACATCCTGTTAAAGGTGGAAGGACCCCTATCAGTGAGTTCTGAAAGGTGAGTGTTAGGTTGTTGTACAAAGAATAGAAGATAAATTTGAAATGTAGCAGACCATTGAGGATAATTTGCTATAGCTTGCAAGAATGTGGATTAATAAGCTTTAAATATAGATGAAGGGGAGTGTGGCATAATGAATGAGGGTTCTCTGGAGTCACACTGCCAATTACCAGTTGTGCAACCTTCAGAATATTTCTTAACTTTGTTGATTGCAGTTTCCTCATCTAAAATGTGGTTAATAATTATCATGAGGATCAAATGAGCTAGTTTATGTTAAATCTTAGGACACTGCCAGGCATACAATAAATGCTTGATAAGTATTAGCCATTTTTATTAAGATCTGGAGGAAGTAGACTAAGAGAAAACAGACCCTGAGAAGTTAACAGGCGAGAAGAAGCCTTTTACTAGAGCTGCTGAATTTGCATGTTATTTTTTCTCACCAGAGTAGCTGTGTAGATTGAAGAAAAAGAGATTTAAATAGTTGATGGCTTAGTATATTAAGGCTATCAATTCTTCAGAATATGTCCACTAGTTTAATTGAAAAAAAAGAGAAAGTACTATAATTAACTGAAGTTAAATTGCTTTTCAAAGTAATGTCTTCTTACTATGATAGTATAAACAAAATACCACTTTTGGAGTATTCTTAGTATTTAGGGGTGGCTATTTAAATATACACATGCAAACACACACACACCAAAACAATCACTACCATACTTATTTCTTTTACAATGCTCTGTAGAGAAGTAATTGAATTCAACTGTAAATGTATAGTCTTCTCAGGGGAGATGTTGATAGTTCATCAAACTTTCTAATAAAATTAAAAGTTTGTCTGTGTTCCCATGGTCATTATTTATGGAACTTTTGGCACTCAAGAATTCATAAATCCTTGTCCAAAGACCCACTTTGTCATTAGCAGGTTCTATTCATAAACACTGTTCTTGGCTATATGCTGAGAAGCGGGGACATCTTCTAGTAAGTCTGACAAGGAAATAAGAGGAACATCACTTAGTCTTTTATGACCTCAAGAAATTGAGATGGTTGCTCTTGAAGGTCTGCTGTTGCCCGATTTTGCATTTGTCTACTCCAAGAAAATGACAGAAGGATACTCTATGGAAAGCTTAGTTTCACTTGTTCATTTTTCACTGGTTCTTGCTGATGGCACATATTTAGATGTGCATCTTTCATGTATATGAAAATTTTCTGTTCATTTACAGCAAAACATTTATGCATATGAAGAATCATATTTGTTTTTTTCCTGAGGGCTTGGGTAAACCAGACCGTGGCAGGAAGAAAGATAATTTTATTGGAATTAAGAACCTGACAAATTGGGCATGCTGGCTCACACCTGTAATCCCAGCATTTTGGGAGGCCAAGGTGGGTGGATAACTTGAGGCCAGGAGTTCCAGACCAGCCTGGCCAACATGGTGAAACTGCATCTCTGCTAAAAATGCAATAAAAAGAAAGAGAAAGAAAAAAAGATAAAAGAAAAGAAAGAAAGGGAGAGGAAAGTAAAAGAAAGAAAGAAAGAAAGAAAGAAAGGGAAAGAAAGAGAGAGAGAAAGAAAGAAAGAAAGACAGAGAAAGAAGGAAAGAAAGAAAGAGAAAGAAGGAAAGAAAGAAAACAAAAAACAAACTAGCTGGGCATGTGCCTGTGGTCTCAGCTACAGGAGGCTGGAGTGGGAGGATCACCTGAGCCCGGGAGGTAGAGGTTGCAGTGCGCCTGATTGAGCTGTTGCATTCCAGTCTGGGTAACAGAATGTGACCCTGTCTCCAAAATAGATAGATAGATAGATAGATAGATAGATAGATAGATAGATAGATAGATAAATAATGAATAAAGAAAAAACAGTGACCATTTCCACCATGTTTGCTGCTACCTCACAACCCCAGCTGTCACTAATTCTGGCCAGGATTATTGGAATAGTTGAGACACTGAACCTCTCTTTCTACCCCTCTTGTTTAGACTCTATTCTCAACACAGCTGCCTTTAAATGAGATCATGTCTTCCTCTGCTCCAGACCTCCCATGTAACTCAGAGTAAAACTCAAAGACCATACTGATTGCTCTCTTGCCACCCCTGACCATGTCTAGTTCTCCTCCTCTCCTATTCCCTCCCACCAGCCAGACTGGCTTTGTTGCTGTTCGTGCTCTCTGCAGCACCATTCCCATGGATAACTATATGTCTTGCTCTCTCACATACTTCAGCTTTTTATCCAAGTGCCATCTTATCAAAAAAGCCTTCTCTGACAACTCTATATGTAATACCAACACCCACAGCCTAGCAGCCTCTAGCCCCTTTGTCAGGGGTTATATAGTACTTCTCCATAGTACTTGTCAGCATATTTCATGGTCTACATTAATTATCTATTGGTTTTAACTGTTTCTTCCAATTAGAATGTAAATTCCCTGCAGGCAAGAACTATATTTTGTTAACTACCATGTCCTCGATAATTATAATTGTACTTGGTAAACAATAGACACTAAATGAATATTTTCTCAATAAATGTTTGAAACTACTTGTTCTTAATCCTAGATGGTGCAATGAAGCCAGTTATTTCTTTATGATTTAATTTCTCCTAATGAGAATCAGCTAATTGTTGTAAACTCTGTCATTTAAAAGGATAATAATGCCTACAAGTGTGCAACAGTAATTTTTTTCCCAATAGGGATTTCTAGCAGTGAAGGGCAATTTTGCAGTGCTTATTAAAATTTTAAATACTGTTTATACTCTATAACTCAATATCTCCAATTCTTGGTAACTTCCGTAGAAAAAAAAACTGGCTGAAAAGCAAAGGGAGGTATGCACAAAGATTTTCACTGCAATATTTTTTGTAGGGCAATGACTTAAGAAATGATAGAATTACTGTACTATGGAGTACTATGAAACAGTTTAAAATAAACGAGGAAGACATATATAAATATATACATATATACACACACACAAAAAAATACATATAGATACAAAAATTAAAACAGATAGATATATATACAAATACGCAGGCACAAATATGGATAAATAGCTCCCTTTATTTATATGTGTAGAAATTTATGTTCCTCTAGCAACATTATTTGCTTACCCAACCAAATATATCTCTCCTCTTCTTTCTTGCTTTCTTCCTTTTATTTCTTTTCATATTTTTTCCTTTTTCTTTTCTTCTATGTCCAAATTCAGACCCCTAAATTAGTCATTTAATGCACTGAAGCAAATATATTATTTATTGTATTTATTAAACAGTGTTGAAAGTTTCTGTTGTTAATCTCCAAAGCCAGAAGGTAATATTTTATATTTCTCTCTCTCTGGAACAAAGAAAAGAAAATAATAACAACGATAAAATTATTTATGTTTTGTTTGTGTTCAATGCCAGTTTTCTTTCTTCTTTGGACCTTGATTGAAAGAAAAAATCCCTATAATTGATTTATGGCTATTTTTCTTTTTTCTCTTTATGCTACTTTAATATATAAATGACAAGTAAACAAAAAATCAGGAATATAAATTAAGCAGAGCAGGCATGTAAAGAGAGTTTTTATGTAAACATCTAGAATGATTTGTTTGAATATAATAATCTAAACTACATGTTGTTATCAGAAATTTCAAGAGCATCTATAAATTTCTCATTTTCCAAGCTCTCCAGACTCTGTTCATATGAATATTCATTTATTCAACAATTATTTATTGAGCACCTTCTATTTATCTTGTCATTTTCTTGGTGAAAAAAATGGGGAAAAAAAAGAAAAATCTCTACTCTTTCCTACCGAAGGGAGAAAATAGTGAATATAATGAGTAATTAATACATATTTTATAAGTAAAAGGCAATATATGCTATGGGAAAAAATGTACAGTGCAGTGATGGGGATAGCGGTTGGGGAGGAGTGTGGTTGCCCCAGCTTCCACCATTATATGACTTTCAAAAGGGGGAGATGTTGGAAAGAGTGAAGGAGGGGAGAGTTTGCTCTGTTCTTTTGAAAGAAGGAATCCAGAATTGCAGTCATGTGCACTAACATTCTATTGGCAGAAACCTAGTGACATGTCCACATCTGGTAGTGAGGAAGGCTGGAAACAGTCTTTAGCTGTGATGATGTACCTAGTTGGAACTTTACTACAAAAGAAAGGGAGAATAGATATCAAGGAGATAACTCGCAGTCTTTGCTGTTGCCATTTGCAGAAAAAGGAAAGGAATATGGAAGAAAAAGGAAGGGAAAAGAAACAGGTTTATTGGAAACATACATTAACTTAATATTAATTAAAATACTCATTTAATTAATTTTAAAAATGTATTTAATTGATCAATTTAAGATTAATTTTTAATATTAATTAAAAACAGGATATTCTAAAGAGAGGGGTAAAAATTCGTATTACTTCCTTGTCTACTCCACGTCAGAGATCAGGAAACATTGTTTTTAAATAATATGATATCCTTCCTGTCTCTCCATCATGTCTTAAGGTAAATTGCTTCAATCAGAAATTTTCCCTTTCCTTTACTGAGCATGCCAGAGCCTTTGTATTCAAAGGAATCTTAATGGAAGGTGCAGGACTCAGTTTGTGGGGCTTTGTATTAGATATTATTATAATATGTTTTTACATATTATTCTAACACGGTTATCTGTTCTCTCTTTCTTCTGTAGTAACAGAAATTCCAACTAGTACAAAGTCACAGCTAAAGACTGGAAATAAGGTCTTTAGCTGTGACTTTGTGACTTCCTCACTATGAGATGTGGCCATGTGACAAGATTTCGGCCAATAGAATGTGAGAGGACATGACTGCAATTTTGGGTTCCATCTTTCAAAAGAAAAATATTTAAATATTCAATTACTTGAATGTCCCAATCCTCTTTAATTTTTTAAGTATAATTACATTTGCCATACCTCCTCTCCAGAAATATAAGTTGGTTTAAAAGAGTAAAACAGCAGGTCCTAAACATCTGGTGCTTTTTTTTTTTTCCTTCTCCTCTTCCTTGTCCTGTCTTTCTTTTGATTTTTTTAACTTTCAACTTTCATCTTTGTTTTGGTCTTTTTCTTTCTCTTTTTTTTTTACTTTAATGTTTTCATTCCCTCATTTTTTTCTTGAAAATGTCAGTTTTCATTTTTATAATATTAAATGTTTTGTGCTCAGTGAAAACCAGTAAGGATTAAAAGTACATCTATATACACACAATTTTGAAGATTAAATGAAGTTATTAAGATTTAATTATGTGAATTACATAATATGATAAATTAATAAGCTGTTGTATTTTGGTACATACTTAATTTTTAGCATATTTAGTCACAGCTGGATTTCAGTTTTCTTGGCTAGCAATTTAGTTACATAATAAATGGCAGTGGCCATAATCATAATTAAACACATCCATAATTAGGTTTCTGTAACTAGGGAACAAAATGTCATAGAAACAGATATTTAATAACCAAATAATATTTCCAAGGTATAAATATCTTTTTTTTCTTTTTTCTTTTTTCTTTTTTTGGACAGTATTTTGATCTGTCACCCAGATTGGAGTGTAGTGGTGAGATTATATTATAGCTCGCTGAAACCTGGAACTTCTGGGCTCAAACGATCCTCCTGCTTCAGCCTCCCAAAGTGCTGGGATTACAGGTGTAAACCATACTGCCCAGCTGTTTTTAAAGATTAATAGCTCAATTTGCCATTGCCTACTTGTATAATAGATACATAAATATTAATGGTTGAAGTGTATCTTAGTTTGGTCATGCTACTGTAACTAGAATATAATAAGCTGGGTGACTTATAAACAGTAGAAATTTATTTCTTATAGTTCTTTGGAGGGTGGACCAAGGGCACTAGTAGATTCAATGTGTGGTGAGGACCCACCTCCTGGTTTGTAGATAGACATCTCTTGCTATGTCTTTACATGGAAGAAGGGGCAGGGATCTCTCTGGTGCCTTTTTGTATAAGGGCACTAATCTCATGACTAAGGGTCCTACCCTCATGACCTAATCAACTTCCAAATGTTCCTCCTCCAATATCATTGTACTGGGGATTTGATTTCAACATATGAATTTTAGGGGAACACGTTCAGTCTGTGGTAAAGGGGGTGTTGGGAAAGGTTTTTCTTTGTAAATATTACAGTTTATTTTCTCAAATATCCAGAAATGTTCTTTTCACTCTGTTAACTTGCTGAATCAACTGTATCTATTCTATAACTACCAAAGTGGAGTTTTTAAATGTTAGCTCTTATTCCTCTTGCTATGATTGCTATTAATTTATTATTATTGCATTATCAACATAATTATAATCTTTCTAACACTCTAATTCCTCCTTATTGGTTACTTTTTTTTCTTCCTAAAATTAGAGGTTTGTATTTGACATAAAGGCTGGCATTCCTGACATCCTTGGTGATTTTGCATGTAAGTGAATAAATTAGGTTTAAAAATTGTATTTAAAAATTTAACCACACTTGTAACTCTGCTATCTAGTCTCTTTAATGTTAGCCATTTTATCTTTCATGGAAAGATTAGAAATCATTATTCCAAACATATGATGCCTTTACCGGAAACAATACTCATGTCTCCTTGTCTCTTCTATTTTTATTTTTATTTTTTTACTTTGGAAAGAACACTTATCATACAAACTACTCTCTTCATATATTTTTAAGTGTAAAAGATAGTATTGTTACCTATAGGTGCAGTGCTTTACATCAGATCTCTGGAACTTACCTTGCAGTGAAATTTTATATACATTCATTAGTAACTTCCCATTTCCCCTTCACCAGCACTTGGCAACTGCCAATCTACTGTTTGTTTCTATGGTTTGGTTATTTTAGATACTTCATGTAACTGAGATCCCACAGTGTTTGTTCTGTGACCAGCTTATTTTACTTAGCATGATATGCTCAAGGCCTATCAATGTCACATATTGCAGAATTTACTTCTTTTTAACTGAATTATAGTCCATTGTATTTATATACCATGTTATATTTATCCATTCATCTCTTGATGAACATTAGGTTGTTTCCACATCTTGGCTATTGGGAATAATGCTGCAATAAACATGGAAGTTGTAATATGTCTTTGAGATCCTGAATTTGGTTTATTAAGTGAAATGACTGGATTATATGTTAGCTTTATTTTTAATTTTTTGAGAAACCTCCATACTGTTTTCCATAACATCACCATTTTACATGACCATTTTACATTACCACCAATAGCATACAGGAGTTCAAATTTTTCCATATTCTCGCCAACACTTGTCTTCTGTGTTTTTCATAATAACCATCTCGACAGGTGTAAGGTAACATGTCATTGTGGTTTTGATTTGCGTTTCCCTGATGATTAGTTATGTTGAGAATTATCATATACTTTTTGTCCATTTGTATGTCTTCTTTGGAAAAAACATCTATTCAGATCCTTAGCCCACTTTTTAATTGCTCTATTAGCTTTTTTGCTATTGAGTTGTGGGAGTTTTTTATATATCTTGGAGATTAACCCATGGTCAGATATATGGTTTGCAAATATTTCAAATATTTCTCCCATTCCGTAGGTTGCCTTTTCACTCTATTGATTGTTTCCTTTGCTGTAGAGCAGCTTTTTACTTTTGTATAGTCCTATTGTTTAATGTTGCTTTTGTTGCCTGTGCTTTTGGTGTCATATCCATGAAATTATTGCAAGAACAATGTTGCAAAGTATTTCTTCTATGTTTTCTTCTAGGAGTTATACAGTTTCAAGTTATTTGCTTAAATCTTTGATTCATTTTAAATTTCTTTTTGTGGATGGGGTCCAATTTTACTCTTTTGCCTGATATCCAGTTTACCCAACACCACTGTTGAAGAGGCTATTGTTTTCCCATTGTGTATTCTTGGCACCCTGTTGAAGATCAACTGATCATATATACATAGATTTCTTACCAGGTTCTTTATTTTGTTCCATTAGTCAAAATATCTGTCTTTCTGTTAGTACCAACTTAGTCCAATAAGATAATGTTGTTTTTGCCCTGTTTTGCCTTGTGTTATTCAGATCTCCCTGTCTCCCTCCCTTTTGCCATCTTTCCCTACTGCCCTCCCTCTTTTCCTTTCTTTCCTCCTCCCTTCCTTCCTTCATTTCTCTTTTCATTCATCTGTATTGTTCTAATTGTACCTAATTTTGTTCTAAAGATTAGAACTACTATACTCTCACTGAACAAACACAAAGCAAAACAACTCTAGGTATAGGCAGATTAAAATATGTTTGATGATGTTGTGCTACCTTGTAAAACTCCTTGAAGATACTATGACTTTATTTTACCATTTAATTGTATATACATACATTCGAATAGTAGCATACGCATGAGACAGGTTATTTGTTCCAGAGACAATGCTTCATTTGCAGATTCCTTGTAATAACTCCATTCTCAAAAATCCTCTGTCCCACGCACCCACACTGAGTTTATTAGCCACAAATTGCTAACCAATGATTCAGTCCAGAGGTTAGCAAACTAAGTCCAGAGAGCACAAAACAGCATATTTTTGTACAACCTATGAAATAAGAATATTTTTATGTGTTTAAATGGTTGAAAAAAAGAATATTTTGTGATATGTAAACATTATGCAAAATTCTAACGTCAGTGTCCAGACATAAAACTTTATTGGAATATAGCTATGTTCATTTGTTTATGTAGTGTTTATGACTGCTTTCCCTTACAACAGCAAGGATGAATAGTTGCAACACAAACTGTAAGACCTGCAAAGCCTGAATACTTACTATGTGACCCATTACAGAGAAAGTTTGCCATCCCCGATCTAGGCTTTGGTGTAGGCACAAGAAATTCACAACATCTGAATAACGTAGGGTGGGTGTTTTCTATTGGCTATAGAAAATTCACTTATTGGAAGTTGGACTTAATTGCAGAACATTATGTGTATTTTTTGTTTTTGTTGCTGTTTTAAGATATAAAAGATTCATGTTAAAATAAGCGAACAAACAAAAGCACTTCTGCCCTTGTGCAGTATAGGTCATGAACTTCGGCAGCATTCACGGGGAGAGAAGAGAGGGGTTCAGCCAGGCACCCACAGCTAGAAGCTATTTCTGAGTTCCTGTTTGAAGGGTCATTGATATATGCCTGAGGGGCTGATATTTTAGAAAGCTGCATCTAGAGGTCTCTTCTTTGCCACTGAAGGCTTTGGTACTCAGATTATTGTTGCAACATACATTTTCTCGTTTTCTCGTTTTCTTTTCCTAATTTATCCATTTCCTCTTACTAAATTGTTGTTAATTTTCTCTTACTTGAAACAGAAGATTCTTTACATTACTCAGCATGAACATTTGTAATTTTTAAATTTTGGTTCTCACCAATTTTTAATTTTTAATATAAAGACACTATTTGTGTTAGAAAAATGATTCAAAATTCAGTGAAAGTGTTTAAACTTGTGTCTGAATGGGAAAATGTAAAGGTAGAAACCTAATGATTATAAATGAAAGTATATTTTCCTCTTTTTGGTGACATAAGGTGTTGTTCTGAGATACACACGTGTACAGTGCAGAATATTCATAATCATGTCAATCATCATGGAAAGTAAGCTTGCCTATATAGTGGTGGGAAGAAAAGGGATATTTTTTATGGACTCAACAATCAACTAAAATGTAACTACTGAATATCTACAGAGAATTAACTAATGAGCTATCTAGTTGGCCAAAATTGCTTCCAGCAAGGAGGCATGGTGATTGATTTTATAAGATTGTAAATTTGGGGAATTTTTTTTTGCAAAGACAAGAGTTCAGCCAGAAAGATTCAGATTAGCTAGATTTAGTTTAAGAGAAGTTTAATGGAATGTAATCAGATAGGAGAAGCTGAGATTAATATAGCAAAATAGCTCCATTTCCCCCACAATCATCACAAGACTGCTTTTCACATAAGGAAAATGATAACTATGTGTGGCTTGACATGTTAGGGTAGAACGGAGGGCAGTTAGAAGCTTAGAGCAGGCTGCTCCCAGTCAGATGATGTTCTTACCACCTCATGCTCTGCTCAGCTGCCCTGAGGGAAGAGGGATCTACATGGCACACTGGTTGGGGAGCTCTTGACTAGAAAAGGGTCATTGATTGGAATATATCTCACTCTGTATATGAAACATTCTCTCACCAATTCTATTTATATTCAACTCCCCTTTTTCTAAATTTATCATAGACGTTGTTTCAGGCAATCAAGAAGTAAAGATTAGTCTTAAAATATTGTCAAGTTTTTGAAGTGTGCATTATTCATCCCCTAGTTGATATTGATATCTCCTTGTGAGCAGTGATTATTGTTTTTCATGTTCTCCAAAATACATAGCACAGGCTGGAAAAAGATAAGGGATTTATTTTTATTTTTACTTTTATTTAGTTCGAACATATTTGAAGTTTATTTTTCATTTCTATAACATCCAAAATTGCTGCCCCTAATTGATTGGTGATTCTCCCTCCCAATGGTGATTCTGAAACTCGGGATTTTTAAAATTTTCCTTATGTATTATTTGTATTCTATTACTTCCCCCAAAAGATTTGAACTGGCTTATAATAATAGACATAATAGGACCATTATGTAGTGATTTATTAAAAAAGCAAAAATAAGAACCATGATACATATTGAAATGATTGTATTATAAGTATGAGGATTTCACCACAGAATTTAGCTTTAAGTTTCCTAGCAAAAAAAGTCTGGAGAGAAAACAGTATCACTAGATTCCGGCTGCAATTCATGGGCAGAAAGGTCAGCCCATCCTCTGTGGTTGTAGCATTCTGTGCAATGGTGCACACGGTCTGGGTCCATTTGGACACATCACAAGATTTTGCTCCTGACAAGGGGCCCTGCTTCATTATTGCTCTCCCTCTCTATGAGATGAAAATAAAAGCAGCTTTTTTGGTGAATAATAATCAGATTGCAAGTAGCTAGCATTTGGCCACCTTGTGGGCATTGGGTTTGAGTTTCCTTTTGTTTTTATTTTTTAAATTAATTTATTTTTTTTATTATTATTATACTTTAAGTTCTAGGGTACATGTGCATAATGTGCAGGTTTGTTACATATGTATACTTGTGCCATGTTGGTGTGCTGCACCCATCAACTCGTCAGCACCCATCAACTCGTCATTTACATCAGGTATAACTCCCAATGCAATCCCTCCCCCTGCCCCCTCCCCCCTCCCCATGATAGGCCCCGGTGTATGATGTTCCCCTTGAACAAATGTTCTCAAATGTTCTCACTTGAACAATGAGTCCAGGTGATCTCATTGTTCAGTTCCCACCTATGAGTGAGAACATGCGGTGTTTGGTTTTCTATTCTTGAGATAGTTTGCTGAGAATGATGGTTTCCAGCTGCATCCATGTCCCTACAAAGGACACAAACTCATCCTTTTTTATGGCTGCATAGTATTCCATGGTGTATATGTGCCACATTTTCTTAATCCAGTCTGTCACTGATGGACATTTGGGTTGATTCCAAGTCTTTGCTATTGTGAATAGTGCCGCAATAAACATACGTGTGCATGTGTCTTTATAGCAGCATGATTTATAATCCTTCGGGTATATACCCAGTAATGGGATGGCTGGGTCATATGGTATTTCTAGTTCTAGATCCTTGAGGAATCACCATACTGTTTTCCACAAGGGTTGAACGAGTTTACAATCCCACCAACAGTGTAAAAGTATTCCTATTTCTCCATATCCTCTCCAGCACCTGTTGTTTCCTGACTTTTTAATGATTGCCATTCTAACTGGTGTGAGATGGTATCTCATTGTGGTTTTGATTTGCATTTCTCTGATGGCCAGTGATGATGAGCATTTTTTCATGTGTCTGTTGGCTGTATGAATGTCTTCTTTTGAGAAATGTCTGTTCATATCCTTTGCCCACTTTTTGATGGGGTTGTTTGTTTTTTTCTTGTAAATTTGTTTGAGTTCTTTGTAGGTTCTGGATATTAGCCCTTTGTCAGATGGGTAGATTGCAAAAATTTTCTCCCATTCTGTAGGTTGCCTGTTCACTCTGATGGTAGTTTCTTTTGCTGTGCAGAAGCTCTTTAGTTTAATGAGATCCCATTTGTCAATTTTGGCTTTTGTTGCCATTGCTTTTGGTGTTTTAGACATGAAGTCCTTGCCCATGCCTATGTCCTGAATGGTATTACCTAGATTTTCTTCTAGGGTTTTTATGGTATTAGGTCTAACATTTAAGTCTCTAATCCATCTTGAATTAATTTTCATATAAGGAGTAAGGAAAGGATCCAGTTTCAGCTTTCTACTTATGGCTAGCCAATTTTCCCAGCACCATTTATTAAATAGGGAATCCTTTCCCCATTTCTTGTTTTTCTCAGGTTTGTGGGTTTGAGTTTCTAAGAGGAGTTGGGCAGGGAACTTTGGGTCCAGCTAGCTCTCTGTTTCCAGGTCGTTCATCCTTCTTTTTCTCTATATGGCTGAATCAAATAGGGAAGTGTGAATAATTTTATAATTTTCATTCTACCAAAAATGAAAGTATGAGAGTTTACCAGGAAAGATACATTTTCTGCACAATTCGATGCAAGACTACTTTATTACAAGTAGAAAGACAAACTATACTTCTCTAAGGTGCTAACATGGTCAAATTATCACCCTATAGGTAGAGTGAAGTAAAATGCCCGCATCATAGATTCTCAAAGATTATTTCATAACATAATGAACAAATACTTTAACCGTAGTTGTATTTAAGTTGCTGTGAAGCTTATGTGTCAACTTGATTGGGTTAAGAGATAGCCAGATAGCTGATGAAACATTTCTGGGTGTTTCTGTGATGGTACTTCTGGAAGAGATTAGCATTTGAATCAGTAGACTGAGTAAAAATCACTGTCACCAATGTGAGAAGCCATCATCCAATCCATTGAAGGCCTGAGTGGATGAAAAATCACAGGAAGTGTGAATTTGCTCTCTCTTTTTTAGCTGGGACATCCATTTTCTCTTGCTTTGTGACATTGGACCTCCTGGTTCTTGGGCCTTTGGACTCTGACTTAATTATGTTCTCAGCATTCTTGGTTATCTAGCTTGTAGAGGGCTTGCTAGCTTTCAGAGGGCATATAGTTGGACTTCTTGGCCCTCAAAATCATGTGAGCCAATTCCTAGAATAAATCTCTTCATGTAATCTATACATGTTGTAATGGTTCTATATCTCTGTAGAACCTTGACTAATATAGATACAAAACTCTAACCAGTGTGACCAAGATCCACATTTCAAATTACCATTCTGCAAGAAATTTCCATGGAGAAATAAAGCAGAGGAATTAAGGGATGTAACTTTCTGGCCTCTGACTTCTTTCATACTTGAACCTGGATAGCATAACGAGTGGTACATCCTCGAGACTACTCATTTCAAGTAGTAATTATTTCTAAGATAATGTAGTCTCTAGATTAATTGAATAAGCTTTTATTCTGCTTTTAGCCTGCTATTCTTGCTAAGGTTAAGTAGGGACAATTTAGAATTTTAGGTGCTAGATGAGTCCCTAAAGTGCAGGTACTTAGTATTATTGATTTAGATCTGAGGTCAACAAACTTTTTTCTGTAAAAGCCAGATAGCAAATATTTTTAGGCTTTGTAAGTCATATATCTCTGTCAAAAAAACTCTGCCTAAGCAGAGGGAGATATTGTGGGGCATCAGATGTGTCTTCTCTGCTTGCATTATTTGTTTTGACTCTGCTGGCAATCTTAGGAGATATATGCCATATTATAATATACCATTTTACACATGAGGAAACAGAGCAACAGAGAACTCCACAGCAGTAAAAAAAATTTCAACACCCCTATGGAACTCACTGTAATTGCATCTGTCTTAACACTATTTTCTTTCAGGTGAATATTTTTCTGCATTTATTTTAAGATTAGGAATTTTTACACTAATGGGGGTCTGGTCAACAGTAGCAGTCTTCACCCCAGGAAACACTGTATTATCTCAAGAAAAGCTAATTACTTGGTTTCTTTTTTATGATGAATTATTTATTCATGATTTGCCCAACATATTTGAGATTATTAAGGGCTTTCTTATTATTAGCTCATTTAATTTCATATATGAGGTCAAAGGACTTTTATCAGCCTAATTCCATAATTGATTTTACCTTTATAGGGCAAGAAGCTTGGTGTGTTTCACTTTCCCATCCCTGTTCTTGTCCTGCCTGGAATGTTCACCTAATCTTTCATTCAACAGACATGCTTTACAGAGTCATAGTGAATCATCTGTGAACTCTTTATCCACAGATCAGTCCCTTTGCCCCAGCTTGCCCTGGCTGTAGCAGTCTCTAGAACAGACTGGCAGCTCTCTCCAACACTGCTTTCAGGACTAAGCCCTCCCGACTACTTCCTTCTCTCGTGTTCCACAGTTTCCTTTGCTTCCACCATACAGCCACAAACAAGCATTTGAATCAGTCTGAAACCTTGCCACTGGGCCAGGGTTTACGCATCCGTGTCACAACACAGTAACTTCCTCATTAACTCATTAACATTTCACCTAATGAACTTATGTAACTTCAGAAATGTTTTTAAAAGTCTCCTATAAATTAGCTAGAAAACTGGACAAGTAGATGTGCCAATAATTTGTGACAGAACGTATCTAGTTTTGTAATATCTATGATCTACTTCAGCAGATTTGACCATATCTACTATCCTTAATTGAATTGTCTGGTGTATGGCAGGCAACTATCTATATAACCAATAACTTTGAAATCAATGATTGATTACAGTACCTTTTAAAAGTAATTTTAAATAATCTCCCAAGGATCCAAATTTAAGTTAAAATTTAATTACATGACTTCTGTTTCTGTCTATGATGCAATAGATCACATCAACCTAATTCTCTTACTGAGAACAATGGTAGAATCTGGTTTCCTCAAGTATAGATATTTCTAAGTTCCTTTTCTCAGGATAATAATTCTCCTGAAAATTATTCAGGCTTATGCTTAATACGGGAATTGGTGGAAACCTGGGCTATGTCAGGCAGGAGGAGGAGTCTGGGTAGGGATGGGAATAGTGACATTTTTGTGGACATTCAGTTATTTATCTTGCTTTTAGCTCTATTTGTGCTCCCATTCAGAGATATGGGTCTTTCTATTCCTAAACATTCTGGATTCTGTTTTTGACTTGGCTGGTTTCCTTTGATTCTTCCCTCGGGAAGCTTAATTTCAGCTTCATCATTCAGTCAAGACAGCTTCTACCTGTCATCTACCATTTTCCAAAATTTTGACATCATTGTCTATGCTACTATTCTAGAATTCTTTGTCCTTGTGGATTCATGTTTTAAATTATTTTACTGTTATTTTAGTAGGATCTCAGGAGGGAGCAAGCATATGTGATTTGATCTGCCATTTTTTAACTGGAAGACCCCGTTTATCTTCTTATTTTTAAAAATTATTCTTTTGTATGGATTCTATTTTGTTTGTCTTCAGGTTTGTTTGTTTTTTCTTTAGAAAGATAGGGTATTGATCTGTCTCCTAGGCTGGAGTTCAGTGGTGTGATAGTAGCTCACTGCAGCCTTGACCTACTGGGCTCAAACAATCCTCCTGCCTTAGCTGTCACAGTAGTTGGGACTACAGAAGCATGGCACCAGGCTCAGCTAATTTTTTTGTTTTTTATTTTGTAAAGAAGGGGTCTCGCTCTGTTGCCCAGGCTGATCTTGAACCCCTGGGCTTAAGCAATCCTCATGCCTGGGCCTCACTAAGTACTGGGATTACAGGCATCAGCCAACATGCCTGGACTACTTTGTTGTCTTTATATTTGTAATGGTAAGAATGGTAAATGTCCTTTTAATATATTACAAAAAGTACTAACATCAAAATTATTATAGTATTTCTCAATATTCCTATGTAAAATTAGAAGATGAGAACATTTTTCTCTTCTGAACAACTTTCTATATTTTAATTATAATATATAATTTTGAATTAGACACTGATGATAACGATGGTTTCTGTGGTCATGATTGCTTCATCTATTTCATTCACATATTAAATTCCTACTTTTTTCCTAGGTTCCCTAAGTCATCTTATAAAAGAAATTTTCTTTTTTTTTTTTTTTTTTGAGATAGTTTCACTGTTGTCGCCCAGGCTGGAGTGTAATGGCACAATCTCAGCTCACTGCAACCTCTGCCTCCAGTTTCAAGCGATTCTCCTGCTTCAGCTTCCTGAGGATTATAGACGTGCACCACCACACCCAGCTAATTTTGTATTTTTAGTAGAGACGGGATTTCACCATGTTGGCCAGGTTGGTCTCGAACTCCTGACCTCAGGCGATCAGCCCACCTCGGCCTCCCAAAGTGCTGGGATTACAGGTGTGAGTCACCATGTCTGGACACAAAATGCTCTTAAGTATCTTTTAATCAATAGTTTCCCTCTTCATTCGTTAATTTGTTGTACAATATTTCCCACAATCTGAATTTCTCTGTTTTCCATATTCCCAGTATACTGGTGGTTAGAAGGTCTTGAGCTGACTCAGTTAAAATTTTGGTGAAGGTAATTCATACATAGAATTGTGTTATTCTATCAGGAGGTACAACATGCCTGGTGGTTCCTTTTCAATGACGCTAAACGCAATTGATGATTGTCTTGATTCAATAGGGTTTGAAAATGGTCATATTCCAAGTCTCTAATTCCTTTTTAATTTATTAGTTGGAATAGCTCTATTACAGATAAACTTTTCGTTAGTAAATGTTTCATTATTCAGTTGTATAATTTGAATAGAAAGAAGGGTAAGATAAGCACCTTCAATGGACTGAAGTTTGTGTCCCCCTGCAGCCAAATTCATATGTTGAAATTCTAATCCCCAGTGTGATGGTATTAAGAGGTGGGGCTTTGGGGAAGTAATTAGGTCATGAGGGTGTAAGTCTCGTGAATGGATAAGGCCCTTATGAAAGGCATCACTGAGAGCTCTCTTGTCCTCCTCCTGCCATGTCGGGATACAGCTGTCTGCAGACTGGAAGAGGGCCCTCACCAGAACTGGACCATGCTGGCACATTGATCTTGGATGCCCAACCATCAAAACTATAAGAAGTAAATTTCTATTGTTTATAAGTCACCCAGTCTGTAATACTTTGTTACAGTACCATATGGCCCAAACTGATTAAGCCAACACCTGATTTTTTTTTCCCTTTACCAGTTTTAAAACTGATGAACTGATTTACTAGCAGTGTCTACCACTGAACAATTAGCATGATTTGTTATTGTTCTTTGTTTTAGTATTATTATATTTAAGGCAGTTGCTATCCTTATAAAATCACTCCTTCTTTGGCCAGTGCCAGCCTTGTTGGGTTTGATCCCAGTAGTGCTTGATAATTGCCTTGTTACCTGTTATGACAAAATGTTTCAGACTCATCTTGTGTATATCCTACCATAGGTTTAAAATCAGCCATAATTTCAAGGATACCTAGTAACTTTTGGTTGAAAATTGTATTTTCAAAACAACTTGTGAACTCTCCCACTGGGTTTGTCATAAATTATAGGTCTTTCCAATGGACAGAGCTAGGGAATATGTTTTATAAAAATGTTTTAAGAAAAAGTATATTATGTCATGAAGTCATACTATTTCGAATTAAAATTTTAGATACATAGAGTTTTTTTCAACCTCTACTACTTTACTGTATGCACTTTCCCCCATATCAAGATTCCCATTTCTAATGACACTGGGAATTATAAGAATTAGAATATCACAAAACTACTAACTGGCTGAATCCTATTACACACAGAACTGCACACATACATGGGCACACAGAAACACAAAGGATTCAGAATAATACCAAAACTATTGTGAATAATATGTTTTAGGTTGGTCTTCTTAGAAACTAAACCTGACATGGGGAATTGTTTTGCATGTGATCTAGTGAGGATTGATTTGGGGAAAGCTGCAAGGAAATTAGGAAAACAAAACAGTGTGTGGGAAAGAAACCAGGCAACGATACAGTTTCTTGGGAAGTTAATGCCTAATTCTGATACTATGGAGTACTCTGGAGCATGAATTACACTACAGAGGTTGTCTCACCAAAGTCAGGCAATGGGGGGCTAAGATATTATATCCACTTACAGTCATTGGTTATAGCTTAATCCTAACAGGAGTAAGTGCTTCAGTTCCAAGGCATTTCATGAGGTGACTCACATAAGCCAAGGACAATTCTCTGCAGAAAGCCAGAGGTGTGAAACACTGAAAGCCAAAATTTACCACACTGTCTTCCACAATGGTTGAGCTAATTTACACTCCCATCAACAGTGTAAAAGCCTTCCTTTTTTTCCACAACTGCACCAGCATCTGTTGTTATTTTGGCTTTTTAATAATAGCCATTCTGACTGGCATGATACAGTTTCTCATTGTGGATTTGATTTGCATTTCTCTAATGGTCAGTGATGTTGAGACTTTTTTTTATATGTTTGCTGGCTGTATGTATGTTGTCTTCTGAGAAGTGTCTATTCATGTCCTTTACCCACTTTTCAATGGGTTGTTAGCTTTTTTCTTTTAAACTTGTTAAAATTCCTTATAGTGTCTGGATATTAGACCTTTGTCAGATAAATACATTGCAAAAATTTTCTCCCATTCTGTAGTTTGTTAGTTTACTCTCTTAATATTTTTCTTATTTCGGTTTTTTGTTTGGTTGGTTGGTTTTTTTTTTTTTTTTTTTTTTTTTTTTTTCTGTGCAGAAGCTTTTTAGATTAATTAGATCCTGTTTGTCAATTTTTACTTTTGTTGCAATTGCTTTTGGCATTTTCGTCATGAAATCTTTGCCCATGTCTATGTCCTAAATGGTATTGCCTAGGTTTTCTAGAGTTTTTATAGTTTTGAGTTTTACAAGTCTTTATTCCATCTTGAGTTGATTTTTGTTTATGGTGTAAGGAAGGGGTCCAGTTACAATTTTCTGCATATGGCTAGCCAGTTTGCCCAGCACAATTATATTACTTAGGGAATTCTTTCCCCATTGCTCGTTTTTGTCAAGTTTGTTGAAGATCAGGTGATTGTAGTTGTGTGGTTTTATTTCTGGATTCCCTATTCTGTTCCATTTGTCTATGTGTCTGTTCTTTTTCAAGTACCATGCTGTTTTGGTTACTGTAGCCCTGCACTATAATTTGAAGTGGGGTAGTGTTATGTCTCCAGCTTTGTTCTTTTTGCTTAAGATTGCCTTGTCTGTTCAGGGTCTTTGTTGGTTCCATATAAATTTTAAATTCTGTGAAGAATTTCAATGTTAGTTTAATGGGAATAGCATTGAATCTATAAATCTATAAATTACTTTCGGCAGTATGGCCATTTTCATGATATTGATTCTTCCTATCTATGAGCATGAAATGTTTTTTTCCACTTGTTTGTGTCATCTCTAATTTCTCAGAGCAGTGGTTTGCAGTTTTCCTTGAAGATGTCCTTCACTTCCCTTGTTAGCTGTATTCCTAGATATTTTATTCTTTTTGTGGCAATTGCGTATGGGAGTTCATTTGTGATTTGGCTCTCAGCCTAGAGGCAGAAATACCATTTGACTCAGCAATCTCATTACTGGGTATGTAATCAAAGGAATATAAATGATTTTATTATAAAGATATATGCACATGTGTGTTCATTACAGCACTATTCATGCAAAGACATGGAATCAACCTAAATTCCCATCAATGATAGACTGGATAAAGAAAACATGGTACATATACACCATGAAATTTTGTGCAGTTGTAAAAAGGAATGAGATCATGTCCTTTGCAGGGACATGGATGGAGCTGGAGGCCGCTATCCTTAGCAAACTAACGCAGTAACAGAAAACTAAATACTATGCTTTCTTACTTATAAGTGGAAGTTGAATGATGAGAACACATGGACATATGTGGGGAAACAACACACACTGGTGCCTGTCTGAGGGTGAGGAATGGGAACAAAGAGAGCATCAGGGAGAAGAAATAATGGATTCTGGGCTTAATACTTGGGTGATGGGATCATCTGTTCAGCAACCACCATGGCACACATTTGTCTCTGTAACAAACCTACAAACCCCACACATGTACCCTTGAGCTTAAAATAAAAGTTGGAAATGAAATGAAATAAAATAAAATAAAAGCCAAAATTAACCACAGCTGAAAGACGGTTGCACTGGCCTAGTAAATGGGATCTGGGCAGCATGCCAACAATATCTGTAGCATCTACCCCTTGGCACCACTCATATCTATTTGCTTCTCTCAATAAGCTTTCTCTGTCCATGGATGGCTTCTCTGTGATTTTGGTTGGCTCCAGTTTCTGGGGAATTTCAAGAAATGAAAGCTAGTATGACAAAATGCAGTGCTCAGGGTTGCAGTTGCTTCCCAGGAAATTATTATTATTTTTCCATCACCTCAAACATTTATCATTTCTTTGTGGTGAGAAAATTTTAAATCCTCTCTTTTAGCTATTTTGAAATATACAATATATTATCATTAACTGTAATCACTGTGCTGGGTAATACACAATGCAATACTATTCAGCCTTAACAAAACATGAAATTCTGTCACTTGCGACAACATGGATGAAGCTAGAGGGCATTATGTTAAGTGAAGTAAATCAGGCATGGAAAGAAAAATACTGTATGATCTTACTTGTGTGTGGAATCCAAGGACATTATTGACATTTCTCATCTCTCTTCTCTCCCACTTATTCTAGTTTCCCGTCATTCTCATCAAGCACTTCTTACAGTGTAGTTGGCTTGCCTGTTAGTATAAACTAGACCCTTCATATCCCTGAGCCTCTAATTATCATGCCCTTAATCAGGCTGTAGTTGCTATACTTTTCTTTAAAATTAGAAGTGAGCACGCAAATATGAAGTAGTTCCCAGTAAATCACCTGATTACCAAACATATTCCTCTCTGCTTCGGCATCCCTCCTTATCCAGCAGTAATCCAATATCCTTATGATGATCCTTGTTACCGTCCACTGTCAGGATGGTAACAATTTATGACAGTTGGTCTCCCAGGAGGCGGAGCCCAATGTGGACAGGCAATAAATACAGCTTTAAGTTTGATAGGAGTAATAGGGTTTCTCCTGATAGAAGCATTCCATCTTTTAGAACCAGGAATTTCAAACTCTCAGAGACAAATTTGTGGGAATGTAAAAGCACAAAATCCTCAATTGAGTCACCATGAACTATGGTGAGCCATTCCTATTTCTACCATCTTGATTCCTGGACTTCTGTATTCCAACTTTTGCAGACATAGTGCCATATTGTGGCCATTAATTTAAGGTGGACTTCATCCTGAAGGACTGTACTCCATTCACCCAGGGTGTTATCTCTAAACTGGTGTCTCAGCCATGCCTTCAATAAGTCAATCCACTGGCCTATCATGCAAGTCATTTCTGGATAATATAGTATGTGGTAGGCCATAGTGGATTCCATAGTTGTTGACCACAGCTACCCATCTTTGGATAGAAAGCAGGTCTTTGGTCCAAGGAATTATTTAGTAGGATCATATGTAAGCAGCTCAAACATAGTGAGTCTTCAAAGAGTTGGCAACTATGGGAAGGAAAGGTGAAACTATATCCAAATCAACTGTTAATCCTCATCAGGATGAATTTTGCATTTCTAGGATGGAAGAGGTTGAATCTAATCAACTTGTCACCAACTGGCTGAGATTAATTGCCTGATTTCTTCAAGGAGTGACCACATTCGAGGTTTCAACATTAATCTTTGTTTGGCAAATTGAACATTCTGCACCAGTAGTCACTAGATCAGACGTAATGAAAAAGTAAGATTGAAGAACTGAATTTTTAAAAATTTAATAATTTTACATTTAAATCTAAATAGTCTATATGTCTGATGACTGCCATTTTGGACAGCAAAACTCTATACAATACTCTGGAGTGGGCTCCAATACTCCATGACAAGATAGATAAAGGTGTGTCTTTATGTATGCTAGCATTAGGTAGGATAGTAGGTATAACATTAAAATAAAAGTTTTCCTGTAAGAGGAGGAAGAAAACTTGGGTTGGGATAAATAGAGATAGAAGTAATATTCTTTTTGAGTACACCTTGTTTTCTAGATTTGACTTCGTATACATGTAATTATAATCACATATTTCTAGTTAAAATTAAATATTAAAAATTGAAATGCAAATGAGATAAATGAGTAAATGTATATTGAGGTGATACAACCAAATATTCAAAGAAAAACTATTCCTATTACTATAGAACGAAATAATTTGACTGTAAAGCTATGTTTTCAGTAATTACATTTTCGGTGGTAGCATTGCCATTGCTGTTTTCAAAGAATTTGTGTATGATATAAGATAAAGCAAACTTGTTAAGACAGACTTATGGTGCATGGCATGGAAGAAAAGTCAGACATGTAAGATTAATGGCAATAAGCAAAACCTATGTATTCTGGAATTTGAATGACAAGTATTGGTATGATATTACAATAATTTTTGGCTTTAAAATGTATATATACATTTATAATCTATAAGATAATATATGACAATATAAATTTATAGTGCATAAGCTTTATGTATTTTTAATATACAAGATTATATATTTGTAATATATTTATAATATACATATAATTATATATAATTACATGTATCGTTCCTAGTTCTGTTCACCAATAAGGTTTAGAAACAAGGACAAACCCAGTAGCAATGAGCTAAATATTGAATTTTATATCTAAACATATCTAAACAGAGAAGGTACAGTGAAATATGATATAAAAAATAAAACAATGGTACATCTGTAGAGGGCACTGTGCCACGACGTTATGATGGCTATGACATCACTGGATGACATGAATTTTTCTGCTCCATTATAATCTTATCGGACCACCATCGTATATGCCATCAGTCCTTAACTGAAAAGTTGTCATATGGTGTATGATTGTATTTAAATCTGTGAGCTCCTAATGGTGTGAAAAGTCTCTTTTTTTTTTTTTTTTTTTTGAGATGGAGTCTCGCTCTGTCGCCCAGGCGGGAGTGCAGTGGCCGAATCTCAGCTCACTGCAAGCTCCGCCTCCCGGGTTTACGCCATTCTCCTGCCTCAGCCTCCCGAGTAGCTGGGACTACAGGCGCCCGCCACCTCGCCCAGCTAGTTTTTTTTGTACTTTTTTAGTAGAGACGGGGTTTCACCGTGTTAGCCAGGATGGTCTCGATCTCCTGACCTCGTGATCCACCCGTCTCGGCCTCCCAAAGTGCTGGGATTACAGGCTTGAGCCACCGCGCCCGGCCTGAAAAGTCTCTTTGATGATTATCGGAGGTTTTCGTAAAATTCTTTATGTAGAAAATAGGTTAATAAATGGAAAGAATCCAGTATTTATCTAACCTTTACTAATAGAACTATTACTTTGGTGTAGTTGATGAGAAGTTTCTAGTTTACAAATATTCCAACTAACAAGTGGAGAACGATCGAATTTTAAAAATTACCATTTTGCAACCCCCAAGGAATGTATTGATTCAGGCAATGATTCTCAATGGCCGCTAATGTGGCAGAAAGGGAACCAGACAGTAAGTCAGTAAGTGCTGTAGTCCCCTCTTATTCAAGGTTTTCCTTTCCCTGATTTTAGTTACTCTCGGTATAGGGCAGTTTGAAAATAGATGAATGCAGTAAAAGATATTTTGAGAGAGAGAGAGAGAGAGAGAGAGACTGCATTCACATAACTTTCATTACAGTATATTATTATAATTATTCTATTACTAGTTTTTGTTATTAATCTCTTAATGTGCTTAATTTATAAATTAAACTTTATTATAGGTATGTATGTATGTAGGTAGGTATGTATATAGAAAAAAACATAGTATATATAGGGTTTGGTGCTAACTGTGGTTTCAGGCATCCACTGACGGTCTTGGAACATATATTCAGTGGGTTAAGTGTGAATAACTGTACCTACTTTTGGAAAAATTCAGCACCACCTATGAAGGAGTTTTGCAAAAAAAAAAAAAAAAAAAAAAAAGACCTAAAACATAAAGTACCTAGATATTTAAATCAGAGTCACAGGAACATGTTAAATGAGTAAAATGCACTGTGAGAAGATTATAAAATGTATGCAAGTTTTTGCAAGGGAAAAAACATGAAATGCAGTGAGGAACTTATCCACTAATTATATGGGCTTTGTTTGGATCTTAGTTCAAATACACAAAATATTAAAAATCATAACAGATAGAAGATGTGAACACTGACTAGCTATTTGATTGTCTTAAAGAAATGTGTGTGTGTGTTTAATGACTCTTTTGGTAAAGAAAGAATTTTTCTTTTAGAGATACATATGGAAGTGTTTACATGAAATTATTTTATGTCAGAAATTTGCTTTAAAACAATCTGAGTGGAAGATGGGAGATAGGAGGTAGTGATGATACAAAAATAGCCACGAGTTGATCATTGCAACTTGAGCGAGTGATACATGTGGTGGTTTCTTTTATTATCCTTTCGCTTGTATATATTTGAACATTTTACCAACAACAGGTCTCAAATTCAGAATAGATATTATAATTTTCAAAATAAAAGATTGTGTTTAATCTTTTGGCCTTTGCCTTAAAAGGCAACTACTAAAGTAAAGATGGGTAGAGAAGTTGTAAAGATTTTTGTGTTTGCTTTCAGCTTTGCTGAATCAACCTACAGGTCTACCATTCATTTCTTCACACACTTAATAAGGACCTGACCTTACGTTTTAGTTTAAAGTGCCCTCTGTGGCATTACAAGTCTTCAGGAAATCACAGTTAAATGATTTCATTTCATATATCATCTGACCTCTCCAGAGAAAAATAAAGACCTGGCTAACCTCTTAGATGAAACATGTTTTGAAGAGGTAGGCACAAAAACTATCTTTTTCTCTTTTTTTTCTTTTCATCATTCTTTAAATTTTACTTTCTCTTTCTATCATGGGCTCCTGTTTTGCCATTTTCTTAATCACTTATTTTTATCAAGACTCCTAAACAAGAAATATCTTATTCTAACAAAATGGCCAAGTTCAGCTTTAGGTTGGTAATACATTGTTTTATAGAATTAATCAGCACATAGTTTTCAAAGTACTGAGGGGACTCCAGAAAGTATATTACATACAGCCACCAATAAGTGTGTAATTTAAGAAGAATGGCTAATACACACAGATACAGAAAGAAAAGAAAAGGCAAACAGTTTTATGCTAAATTGACTAGCAGTGACTTTTAAAAACTGCACATTGTCAAAAATGGAGAAAACAGTGAGTTAATATACTCCCAGAAGACTTAATACTTGAGCTGAATTATTAAAAATAGACAGACTGTATATGTTTGCAATGCCAAAGTGGAGGATGCCCAGGCGCGGTGGCTCACGCCTGTAATCCCAGCACTTTGGGAGGCCGAGGCGGGTGGATCACCTGAGGTCAGGAGTTTGCGACCAGCCTGGCCAACATGGTGAAGCCCCGTCTCTACTAAAAATACACAAAATTAGCCGGGTGTGGTGGTGGGTGCCTGTAGTCCCAGCTACTCGGGAGGCTGAAGCAGGAGATTCGCTTGAACCTGAGCGGCAGAGGTTGCAGTGAGCCAAGATTGCACCATTGCACTCCAGCCTGGGTGACAAGAGTGAAACTCCATTTAAAAAAAAAAAAAAGGCCGGGCGCGGTGGCTCAAGCCTGTAATCCCAGCACTTTGGGAGGCTGAGACGGGCGGATCACGAGGTCAGGAGATCGAGACCATCCTGGCTAACACGGTGAAACCCCGTCTCTACTAAAAAAGTACAAAAAAAAACTAGCCGGGCGAGGTGGCGGGCGCCTGTAGTCCCAGCTACTTGGGAGGCTGAGGCAGGAGAATGGCGTAAACCCGGGAGGCGGAGCTTGCAGTGAGCTGAGATCCGGCCACTGTACTCCAGCCCGGGCGACAGAGCGAGACTCTGTCTCAAAAAAAAAAAAAAAAAAAAAAAAAAGAATGTGAACAAAGATATGTAGGTTGAAATGAATATGTAAGATATGGTCAAATTGTTTAACCAGAAAGAATGTGAACTGGAGAACAGGGAGAAGCTGGTCATAAAGATTATGAGGCCAGATTATGTCGTATAAGGAAAAGCAAATTTGAATTTGATATGAATTGGTAATAAATTTTTACAACTGTATTAATAGATCAATACAACTCAAATTTGGATTTGAGTTTGAATATGATAGATATGGTAGACAGTAACAAAACGTTTTGAGTTCTAGGATAGTGTTTTAAGTATTTTGTCTGGAAATGATATTGGGTAGGGAGGGCATTACCACTCTTAAACCTAGGCAGGTAGGCCCCTGCCCAGGAGGCCTCATGTATAGGGCATCCCTGTACTGTGGCATGCCTTCCGCAAAATGTTCATATTTCCTGTCTAGTATCTGGAACCATCTATGGCTGGGAATGCCATCAAACAGATTTCCCTGAGGCCAGACCAGGGTGCCATAAGACTGGTCTGGGCCTCCAGTGGTTTCTTCCCTTGAGGACACTTTCCAAATTTTATACCCAACGACAGGATCAGCCAGGTGTCTTGAGAAACTCTGAGACAATGACTCGCCCAGAACCCTGTAGCTGTGCATCAGTTCTAGGAGGGTATCCTGGAGAGCAGATCATGCTTCTGGCCAGTGTAATCATTTTCTCACAGGATCACTGGAGATTAGGCTGCCAGAATATAACTAACCTATTGAATTTGGGTGTTTCTCCCTTATACTTGACATAGGACAAGTTTGGGCCTCTATGCTACCAATGACCTACCATCTACCCTTGGGCTTGAGCCATGTACCTGGGCCCATGTATCACGTGGCTGTGTTCCTCCCAGGCTGTCACCTCTGGTCTACAGCACTCAAGGACAGCAGGGATGGAGGCAGACACCTTTTCCCTATGCCTTCCTGCTATTGACACTGGGACAGTCATCTCACTCTCTATGCAGACTCCATGGGGATTGCTGTACATAAGCCTCAAACGGCTTTTCAGACAGCTGTTCTGCAATCCAGTGGGCTCTTCTGACCAATATTCTCTTTGCCTCTGATCTGTGCAGTGGTGTACTATGCAGAGCCAGAATTGAGCGTGTCAGATGAAAGACAGTCATTCCTTGTGTGAGTGGAACTGCTCTTCTCTCTCTGCCTCGCTGGTGTGGAGAAGGCAGGTGTGCAGTCAAATTTGGAAGTGATCACATTCTAGCAATACAGTTATTAGGGTCCAAAAGGTCAAGAGAATACATGGTTGGAAGACTTTTTTTTTTTTAATGTTAGTGCTATAAAATTCCAAATGATAAATTAGCATCTCCAGGAAATAATTATTGTTTATATTTTCCTTTTTACTCGGGGTAAGACTTGCATTTGTGGACATCATCAGTGAAGCACAGCAATAACCTATAAGAGTCATTGGAAGCTGATGTTCACAGGCAGTACAATGGATGATGGAGCATCCTGAGTTGTGGTGTAGCAATCATTAATCAAATAGTATTCAGGAAATTTGGTGGCAAGGAGAACCATATTGCTTCAATACAAAATCTATTGTCATTTATGAAGAAACATAGTATTACAAGTAGTAACAGCACTGCTACCATTTTCTTTTTTTGCAGAAGGGCCAGGAATGTGTAAGGCCTGATCTATGCTTTCTTTTATTTTCTTCTTTTTTTTAAAACATCATTTCAATTTATATTTTAGATTCACGGGGTCCATGTGCAGGCTTGTTACCTGGAATATTGCATGAGGCTGAAGTTTGGAGTATGATGGATCCCATCACCCAGGTAATAAGCGTAGTGCCCAATAGTTAGTTTTTAAATCCTTGCCACCCTCCCTGACTCTTTCTTATTTTAGGAGATTTAAATTAGCCAAAAATAAAACATTTGAAAATAAAGGACCTGAATGGTCCTTTTTGCAATCTGAACAGGATAAGGTGTCTGGATATTGTTAAAAAAAAAAAAAAAAAAAAAAGCCTTCATGAGCACTGACCACAACAAACAAATTATGTGTATACCTCTTCTCTACTGATTATTCTAAGTTGTCATTGATAAATCATTAAAATTACATAAATCCATAAATTCCATAATATATTTTAACCAAGTGGTTTACACAGCTAGGGATCCCACAACAAATATTTGTCTAAAATTCTGTACCCCCCAGGGTGGCACTAGAGGTGATAGTTAACGGAAAGTGAAAAACTACAAAAAGGAAGATGGATTAAAGGGCAATTGCAATAATTCTGGCTGGAGGTGATGGCAGACTGGTCTAGGAATATAAGATGAATATAAGGATAGTGAAACTGGATAAAACTTTAAAGAAAAACCAATAGGATTTGATAACAGATTGCTAAAGATGGAACAGAGGTTAAGAATCAAAGCAGAAATCTAAGTGTTTATGCTTAAAAACTTGAAAAGAAAATAAGCTGAGGTAGAAATAACTACTTCCAGTATAGAAAAAAGACCAATTTGGGACATCAATGTATGTTGGGATATATAGAAAATTCTCAATTACAAAGTATATGCAGGCTGGGCGCGGTGGCTCATGCCTGTAATCCCAGCACTATGGGAGGCCAAGGCAGAGGATCATGAGGTCAGGAGTTCGAGATCAGCCTCACCAACATGATGAAGCCTCATCTCTACTAAAAATACAAAAATTAGCTGGGTGTGGTGGTGAGCGCCTGTAATCTCAGTTACTTAGGAAGCTGAGGCAGGAGAATCCCTTGAACCTGGGAGGCGGAGTTTACAGTGAGCCAAGATTGTGCCATTGCACTCCAGCCTGGGCAACAGAGCAAGACTCTGTCTCCAAAAATAAAAAAATACATAACAAAGTATATGAAATCTAGGCATGTAACAAAGTTGCACTTGTACCCCATAAACTTATACAAATAAAAAATGAGTCCTTCTAGTGAGTAAAGATCAGTTATAACATTTCTAAGTATCTAAGAAAAATGTTTTTGTCTTCTTTGTCATGTGACAAGACACTGGTATCCATTTTGTAGCAAAATTTTTATACATGACATCAGGAGTTGTTCAGTTTAAATTCCAGTTCAAATAATTTATGGAATTTAAAACTTGACTGGCAAAGGTCCTTGGAGAATGTGCTTCCAGTAACTTGAAAACTGCTGAAAGCTCTGGAGAAAGGAGCATATTTTATCATACTAAAGAAGAAGGACATAATGCATTTCTTTCCTTTGAGCAAATTATTTAGCATTGCTGAACCTTGGCTTCATTCCATAGAAGTGGGATAAATTATGTCTGCATCACAGTGCTATTTTGGGGCTGAAACATACACGGAAGTGTGTACCACAGTGTCCGGCACAATCAGACTCAATAAATGTTGGTTCCAGTGAAATGAAATGAAATCTACTAGGGTCAAATTGCTTTGTAGTTCTACCACTCAGATAATTCCATCCTCATTTCACATCATGACAGCAGCTCATCTATCACAGGGCTTTTTCAGGACTGGGACTCAGGTCTGTGACCACTATCTCTAGGAGCTTCTGATGAAACTCTTCTTAACTGGAGAGAGTGAAAAATTGAAGGTTTAGGCACCTCTAGGAAAAATGACTTATCCCTCCACAATTTATCCACCTGCATTTTAGAAGTCTGCTTCTAATACAGCGTGAGCTGCAGTCACCCATAATATCACATTTGTATAGTATGGTGAACTGATATCCCCTTGAAAATATAAATTAAAATAGCATTCAATGAGCCTTTGAAAAAAGGAGATAGAATCCAAGACAGAGAGAATTTAAAATAGAATGATACTCCAATGATTTATGTGGATAACAATGCTCTTGGCAGCATACTAGTTGAAGATGGGTGTGAAATCTCTATTACTCTCTGCCTGCCTGTTTTTATGGCTTTCGTTTAACATGATTGAGTAGCTAGTCTGTGCTTGGTGGTACCTAATGGCTTTCATTTCTCCCCAGTGCCAAAGTTTCTCTCTGGCTGTAAGTTACGATTTTCAGGAAAGGCATTGCTATGATTTGAGTTTGTCCTCATTGAAAGTCATGTTGAAATTTGATCCCCCATGTGATGCTATTGGTAGATGAGGACTTATGAGTGGTGTTAGGGTCATGGGGATGGATCCCTCACAAATAGCTTGGTGCTGTTCCAGAAGTGGTGAGTTCTTCCCCTCCCGAGACTGTTAATTCGTGAAGCAATGTTTCCACAAGAGTGGGTTGTTATAAGGTCAGGGTGCCCCTTGTGTTTGCCTCTTGGAACATGTCTACTTCTTTGACCTCTTCTGCTCTGAGGCAGCACAAAAAGCCTGCACCAGAAACCTAGCAGATGGAGGCATCTTGCTTCTTTTACTTCCTAGCCTGTGGAAATAGGAGCTAAGTAAAGCTCTTTTCTTTACAAACTAACCAGGTTCAGGCATTCTGTTATAGCAACACTGAATAGACTAAGATAGGTGCTTTGACCGGGTGGCCACGGCTATAGCAGTGGTTGCTGTGTGACAGTAATGCCCTCCAAGAATCCATGGGTGTAGAGTCAGTGGCTAGGCTTTGTACGAACGGCTCTGTGTGTTTGGTAAGAAAAAGATTTTACTCACTGCATCTCTGACGTGGATTGGAAATGTTACATTTTCCAAGGATGAGAAAAAGATGCTCATAGTGACCTACCAAACTGTGAAATATTTCTTTTAATAAAGATGGTGAAAGTCAAATAATTTATGGAATTTAAAACTTTACTGGAAACGGTCCTTGAAGAATTTGCTTCCAGTAACTTGCAAAATCCTTAAAGCTCAGGAGAAAGGGGCACATTTTATCACGGTGAGGAAGAAAGACATAATGCAATCATAGAGACAGTTTAGGGTAATTGCAGGCCATATGAGGGCCAGGAGCTGTGGCTTAGTCTTCATGTTGACAAAGTAGGTCTGTATTCTGATTTGACAATAGCAAACCCAAATGTGAGCCAATAACCATTCCAGAAAAGCTTGTGTGAGCGGACTCAATGACCTTTTCCCCCATCTTTCTTCAGGCTTAGATTCTTAAAAAATTCTGATGTGTACAAGTTAGAAGATTGATAACTTAATTTTTGCCATTGCTACTTGTTTTATTTTCCTTAATGTTGAGGTAATTTGTGGCTCATATTTACCCATTTAACTATTAATCGCTTGTTACTTTTCTTTCTCAGTTTCTTTCAACCAAACTGAACCCATTCTCACAATAGTCTGTATGCATAAGCATTTTTTAAAATTCACTGTGCATTCTTACTTTCTTCAAACTGAACACTTCTGTTTGTATTACCCACATTTATTCCCAAGGCAAAGAATCGGCATCATTCTATTTTTAAAGGATTTTATATCCTATGGATTTCTATTAGTGACAATAAAAAATATTGTTACCTTAGAAAAATTATATATAGAGAGTGAGATAGATGACTGAGAGAGATCTAGTCACGTTTAGTAATTTTTTTTGGCGGGGGGGGGTGGGCAGAGCTTCCCTCTTGTTGCCCAGGCTGGAGTGCAATGGCACAATCTCGGCTCACCGCAACCTCTGCCACCCGGGTCCGGGCTCAAGCTGTTCTCCTGCCTCAGCCTCCTGAGTAGCTGAGATTACAGGCATGTGCCACCATGCCCAGCTAATTTTTGTATTTTTAGTAGAGACGGGATTTCACCATGTTGGCCAGGCTGGTCTCAAACTCCTGTCCTTGGGATTTGCCCACCTCGGTCTCCCGAAGAGTTGGGATTACAGGCGTGAGCCACCGCGCCCGGCCCCATGTTTAGTATCATGGCCCAGCTTTGCGCCCGGCCCCATGTTCAGTATTATGGCCCAGCTTTGCACCCACGAGTTGTACAGTCCCCTCTCACGAACCATGAATTTCAAAGAAACTATAGTCCTGATAAACAAATTAATGAAAACAACACACACACCACAATCTGGACTCAGATTGGATAAACTGAAATCCTGTCTTCACTTGTTAATCTGAAATACTCAGAGGAAAAAAAATTCCTTTTTTTGCTTACGTTCTGAATGGTTCATGTCAACCAACGATTTCTGTTTGTTTGTTGGTTTTCTTTCTTTTTTTTTGTCTTGCAGGTATTTTTTTATTTTACAGTTTTCAAGCCCACCCCTCCCTTTTCCCCTTCTGCCCCTGCAGATGGGCAAGCCAATAAAAAAAAGCCATTGGAGTTGATGAAAAACTCAAATCTCTCCAGGTCCCAGCCCGGGACAAGGGAACCCTCATCCCGGCCTCACCTTCTAAGCACCATAAAGCCCCAAACAGTCTCCTTTCCTTGGTTTCTTAAACCATTTCACACCAGCTTGGAAACTCTGACCTGCTCTACCCAGAAATCCTCATTAAATAAGTAGCCAAACTTTTCATGCCCTCTTTTGCTTTATTGATACATAATAAATAAGTGTAGATATTTTCAGAGTACATGTGATACTTAAATACATTCATATAATGTGTAAAGATCAAATCAGGGTAACTGGGATATCCATTACTGTAAATATGTATATATTCTTTATGTTAGAGACATTTGAATTATTCTCTTCTACTTATTTAAAAATGTACAATAGATTGTTATTAACTATATTCACCCTACTGGTCTATTAAAACTAGGTCTTACTTGTTTTATCCAATTGTGTATTTGTGCCCATCACTCAGTCTCTCTTCATTACCCCTCCCTCCTATGCTTTCTGGCCTCTGGTAACCATCAACCTATTCTTTACCTTCTTGAGGTCCGCTTTTTTCAGTTCCCATATATGAATGAGAACAATGTAATGTTTGTCTTTCTGTGCTTAGCTTATTTCACTGAATGTAATAACCATCATTTCCACCCACGTTGTTGCAAATGACAGAATTTCATTCTTTTTTATGTCTGAAAAGTGTTCCATTGTACATATACACCACATCTTTTTTTTGCTTGTTTTGACAGAGTCTCGCTCTGTCTCCCAGGCTGGAGTGCAGTGGCGCGATCTCAGCTCACTGCAACCTCTGTCCCCCAGGCTGAAGCAATTCTCCTGCCTCAGCCTCCCTGGTAGCTGGGATTATCATGCCCAGCTAATTTTTATATTTTAGTAGAGATACGGTTTCACCTGTTGGCCAGGTTGGTCTCAAACTCCTAACCTCAGGTGATCCACCTGGCTTGGCCTCCCAAAGTGCTAGGATTACAGGCATGAGTCACTGCGCCTGGCCTACACCACATTTTCTTCATCCATTCATCCACTAATGGACACTTAGGTTGATTCCAGCTTTTGGCTATTGTGAATAGTGCTTCAGTGAACATGGGAATGCAGGCATTTCTTCAATACATCGATTTCCTTTCCTTTGGACATATACTCAGTAGTGAAATTCCTGGATCATATGATAGTTCTATTTTTAGTTTTTTGAGGAAGCACTATGCTATTTTCCGCAGTGGCTGTATTAACTTACATTTCCGCCAACAATATACAAGTCTTCCCCTTTCTCTACATCCTCACTAACATCCACTGTTCCCTGTCGTTTTGGAAAAAAAAAAATTTATCTGGGGTAAGAATGTTGACCTCATGTGAGAACAAATGGCCCTGTTGGTCATTTGTAAGTCTTCTTTTGAAAAATGTTTTTCAGACATTTTGCCCATTTTTAAATTGGATTATTTATTTTTTCTCTTTATTGAGTTATTTGAGCTCGTTATATATTCTAGTTATTGATAATAGTTGGTCAGATCGGTAGTTTGAAAATATTTTCTCTCATTCTGTGGGTTATCTCTTCATTTTGTTGATTGTTTTCTTTGCTGTTCAGAAGCTTTTTAGCTTGAAGTAATCTCGTTTGTCCATTTTAGCTTTTGTTGCCTGTGCTTCTGAGGTTTTACACATAAAATCTTTGGCCAGACCAATGTCTTGGAGTTTTTCTCCAATTTTTTTTTCCCCTTCTAGTAATGTCATAGCATTGGATTGTAGAGTAAAGCCTTTAAACCATTGGATTTTGTTTTTTATATGGTGACAGACATTGATCTAGTTTTATTTTTCTGGATATGGTTTACCCAGTTTTTCCCGCATCATTTACTAAAGAGCCTGTCCTTTCCCCATTGTACATTCTTGGCAACTTTGTTGAAAAAGAGTTGGCTATAAATGTGTAAATTTATATCTGGGTTATCTGTTCTGTTCCACTGGCTTATGTGCCTGTTCCTATGACAGTCTCATGCTAATTTAGTTACTATAACTTTATAGTATATTTTGAAGTCGGGGGCTGTGATGCCTCTAGCTTTGTTCTTTTTGCTAAGAATTGCTTTGGCTATTTGGGGTCTTCTGTGGTTCCATATAAATTTTAGTATTTTTTTTTTCTATTTTAGTGAAGAATGTTGTAGATATTTTTATAGAAATTGCACTAAATCTACAAGTTACTTTGAGTAATACTGACACTTTACCAATATTAATTCTTTCAATTCACAAACATGGAATATTTTTCCACTTATTTGGGTGTCTTCTTCAAATTCTTTCATCAGTGTTGTATAGTTTTCTGTGTAGATCTTTCACTTATTTCATTTAGTTAATTATTAGGTATCTTATATTTTTTGTAGCTATTGTAAATGGCATTGCTTTCTTGAAATTTTTTTCAGATTGTTCACTGTTGGTGTATACAAATGCTACTGATTTTTCTATATTGATTTTTTATCCTGCAAAATTACTAAATTCATTTATCAGTCCTAAGAATATTTTGGTGGCGTCTTTAAGCTTTCATAAATATGAGATCATATTGTCTGTGAATTTGGATAATTTGACTGCTTCCTTTCCGATTGGGATGCCTTTTATTTCTTTCCCTCACCTAATTAATCTGGTCAGGACTTCCAGATTATGTTGCACAAAAATGGTAAAAGTGGGCATTCTTGGTTTCGTCCAGATTTTAGGGGAGAGGCTTTCAATTTTTCTCCATTCAGTATGAAGTTAGCTGTAAATTTATGGCCTTTATTATTATTATACTCCATGTATAATGAGTTTTTTGAGGGCTTTTTAAATAAAAGAATATTGAATTTTGTCGAATGCTTTTTCAGTATCTATTGAAAAGGTCATATGGTTTTTGTTCTTGGTTCTGCTAATGTGATCTATAATGTTTATTAATTTGCATATGTGGAAACAGCCTTACATTCCTAGGATGAATCCCACTTGATCATAGTGAATTTTTTAAATGTAGTGTTGAATCTGGTTTGCCAGTATTTTGTTGAGAATTTTAGCATCTATGTTCTTCAAGAATATTTGTCCATAGTTTTTTTCGTTTGTTTGTTTACATCCTTGTCCGGTTTTGGTATCGGTGTAATGCTGGCCTTATGAGTTTGGGAGTTTTCAAACTTTTTAATTTTTTTGAAGGGTAGAATTGGTATTATTGGTTTCTTTGTTTGTTTTTTTGTTTGTTTGCTTGTTTTTAATGGAGTCTCGCTCTGTCACCAGACTGGAGTGCAGTGGTGCAATCTTGGCTCACTGCAACTTTCGTCTTGCAGATTCAAGCAATTCTCCTGCCTCAGCTTCCCCAGTAGCTGGGACTACAGGTTGCATGCCAGCACGCCCGGATAATTTTTGTATTTTTAGTAGACACGGGGTTTCATCATGTTGGACAGGATGGTGTCGATCTCTTGACCTCGTGATCAGCCTGCCTTGCCCTCCCAAAGTGCTGGGTATTATTTTTTATTCAAATATTTGGTGGAACTCAGTAGTGACATCATCAGGTCCTGGGCTTTACTTCAGTGGGAAACTATTTATTACAGTTTTGGTTTTGTTGCTCATTATTGATTATTTCATATTTTTCATTTCTTTATGGTTTAATCTTGGTAGGTTTTATGTGTTCAGGAAGTTATCCATTTCTTCCAGGTCTTCCAGTTTGTAGTTACATAATAGTCTCTAGTGATTCTTTGTATTCCTGTGGTCTCTGTTATGTTGTCTTTTTCATTTTTTAATTTTATTTATTTGGATCTTCTGTCTTCTTCTTAGTGAAGCTAAAGGTTTGTCAATTTTATTTATCTTTTCAAAAAAATCAACTTTTTATTTGTTGATATTTGGTTTGATTTCTTTAGTTTCAACTTCATTTACTTCTGCTCTGATCTTCATTATTCCTTTTACTGATTTTGTGTTTGGTTTCTTCTTGTTTTTCTTGTTCCTTGAAGTGAATTGGTAGGTTGTTTATTTGATGTCTTTCTACATTTTTAATGGAGGCGGTTATTGCTATAAGCTTTCCTGTTAGTCCTGACTTTGCTGTATCCCATAGATTTTGCTATGTTTTATTTCCATTTTATTTGTTTCAAGAAATATTTAAATTTCCTTTTTAATTTCTTCATTGATCCATTGGTTGCTCAGAGGCATGTTTTTTTAAAATTCCCTGTGTATGTGTAGTTTTCAAGATTCCTCTTGTTGTTGATTTGTTGATTCCATTGTAGCCAGTAAGGACACTTGATATAACTTTTACTTTTTTGAAATTGTTGAAACAACTTAACTTAGATAACAAAGAAAATAATAGAAGCAAAGAAAAAAAAATCCTCTATACTTTCGCCCTTCCATATTTTCACTTTCTGTTGTCTCAGTTTACATATTTTTGTATTGCATATCTCTTAACAGATTGCTGTAGCTATTATAGTTTTTGATAGATTTTTTAGTCTTCATACTAGAGTTACGAATAAATGCCCACTAATTACAGTAATAGAGTATGCTGGGTTTGTCTGTGTCCTTACGTTTGCCAGTGGGTTTTATATCTTCTGGGTATTCTTTTTGCATGATAGTGGTTTTGGTTTTGGTTTTGTTGTGTTGTGTTGTTTTTTGTTTTGTTTTGTTTTGTTTTGTTTTGTTTCCTTCAGGTTGAAGAACTCCCGTTAACATTTCTTGTAAGATGTGTCTGGTGGTGGTGAATTTGTTCAGCTTGTGTTTGTTTGGAAAAGACTTTATCTCGCCTTCATATTTAAAGGATATCTTTGCTGGGTACAGTATTCTTAGATGGCATTTTTATTTCTTTCAGCACTTTGAAAATGTCATCCCATTCTCTCCTGCCCCGTATGGTTTCTGTTGAAAAGTCTGTTGCCAGATAAATTTGAGCTCTTTTATATGTTATAATATTGGCTTATTTTCTCTTGCTGTTTTTATGACCCTGTCTTTGTCGTTGACCTTTAAGGGTTTGATTGTGTCATACCTTGGGGTAGATCAATTTGAGTCAAATCTATTTGTTTTCTAGCCTTTCTGTATTTGGATATTTATATCTTTCTCACGTTTTGGAAAGTTTTCTATTATTATTTATTTGAATAAATTTTCTACCCTTTCTCTTTCTTAATTCCTTCTTCAACACCAATAATTGTTAGATTTGGTCTTTTGAAGTGGTTTTCTATATCTTGTGTTGATCTTCACTTCTTTTCATTATTTTTTTCTTTTCTCCCTTCTTTCCTCTGCTTGATTCATTCTGCTGTTCAGAGCCTCTAATGAATTTTTTATTTCGGCAAATGTATTTATCAGTTCTAATATGTGTTTGATTTTTTAAAATTATTTCAATATCTTTGTTAAATTTCCCTGATAAATTTTTGAATTGCTTTTCTGTGTTATCTGGAGATCACTGAGTTTCCTTAAAACCACTATTTTGAAATTTTTGTCAGACAGCTTATATGTCACTGTCTTGTTAGGGTCAGTCATTCATTACTTTCTTTGTCTGTTTGGGAAGGTCATGGTTCCCTGTTTACTTTTGTTTGTCGTAGATGCTTTTTATGTCTTTGCATTGAATGGTTTGTTATTTATTTTAGTCTTTTCTGTCTGGCGTGTTTAGGTTTTTATTGGATATGTTTCTTATCCTTGTAAGTTGAAATTACTTATAGTTTACCTATTGAAATTTTTTTCCTACTATGTTGCCACCTCCTTTAGGGTACTACATGATGCTTTAAATCCAGGTTTACTGTGGCTCTAGTAAATGTTTGGAACTCTGCCTGTCCTGAATAGCGGATGTCTCAAAAGTTATATGAACAATTTTGGAAAGATTGCAGCAGTTTGTGCCCAAGGAACCCTGCGAAAGGCACCTCCTACAACATACTGCTATTGAACAGCTACTCTGACATGGCATCTCCTTTTGCCAAGTTATAGAGCAGAATTTTCAGGGTGGCAGATGATAGATAGTCCCTTCTCCCCACTTTGTCTCTGGCTGTCCTCAGGGATATTTCTCTCTTTAGACAGTCAGATGCTTCCCATGGGTAGAGATGGGAACACATCTCCTGCAAGGGAATGTAAGATGGAGGGAAACCTGGTTGTCTACCTCCATCTCACCTTTTCCAGTGTAGAAACAGTGATTCAGGGGGACATTTTCTACTTGTTTGTTGCTGGGAAGATTTGAGGGAGGCTCATGATGGACATGGATGTCTGATCCTCTCACTGTCTGCTTGACATCTTTTTTTTGCTTCTCTGTGGCCCCAGGAGCTATCTCATCTTCATATTTGAGTTCTGAGATATTGTTGGTGATAACCTTGATGCCACATATTTGGTTTTGTTTCATTTTTTTGGGGGGGGGGGTTGGAGGGAAGAGGCAAGTGAAGCCAGCTTGCTTCTATGCCACTAATTTGGAACTGGAATCATTTCTTATTTCTGTTGAAAGTTGCATCCTTGGTTGATTAATCAAGTAAAATTTGCATTCGGCTTTAGGGATGTCTGATCTATGATATCATCAGATAATTTTCTTAGATGAAAAAATTTCCTGAATTACTGTCCTAACACCATCCCCTAAGGTAGGGAGTGAAGATGATAGAGGAAGCATCTCTATTCACTGGCAGATGGTAGGGGAAGGGGAGATAATTCTAATTCCATGCTCTTAATTTAATTTGAAATGTCTATACAGTGTATATAGTTTATCCCTTTTTAATATATGTAAAATATACAGCAATATTTTTAGAGCATAGTCCCTTTTATGTGAGTGATTTTATGTCGTCTTCATTTCTGACTTCCCCTCTCTTCAAGACTCTATGCAGGATGCCACTGAAAAGCTCTGAAGACATGACATGTTTTAGAAATTATCATGATAATTATTAAGGTAATTAAACTGAGTTATTTCCATTATTCAGTTGTATGTACCATACCCTTCTAAGACTAATTTATCATTATTTGGCATCCAATTACACAATATAAAAGGAAGAAAAGCTTCCAGTCAATTAAGCAAACAAGTTATATGTGTAATTTTTTATGACACCTTTTTCTGACTGTAATTACAAAATTACTGTGCAAGGAAGCTCAAATTTAATCAGCATAAATCAAAAACTTTCTTAGAAGGGTCAGAGAAGAATGATCATATCTAGTACATTATTTTTTAAAGGGATTATTAAATTTAACATATTGATTGTGTATGTGTTTTTAATAATCACCACCATTAGTTTTATTACTGATGGTCTATAAATGAGAGATTGAAACAGAATTAGTATGACTGGACCAGTGGCCAGTTTAAAACTCAGACAACTAAATTTTGGAAGAACTTTACCAAATGCAGAACACAAATATTTTGCGCCTAACATGAAATGATTTTGTCAGGTGCTTCCTCTCATCTAAACTGAAGTGCCTTAGTGATTACACATAGGAGTTAAATGACGTAGTAAGAACACAGGTTAAAGGAGAGATCAGTTATAAATTTCCACAAATGAACTTTCTTGCTACCTTGTATGTTTTGTATATTTATTGTCAGAATCTGGTAAATATCCTGTTCTATGTTATATTCAGTTGGTTTATATGAAACCCATCCAGTTTCTGTGACAGTTGGCTCTCCTTGATAAATCTCAATTCCCACATTTGCTTTGGATCCACTGCAAGGGCCACATACATGTTTGTTTGTCTTGGTCAGGTTTTTGCAACATTTTTACTGAGTGTGATGGCAGGATCAGCAGAGTGTTTAGATACTGGCCGAGATTTCTTGGCCTGTGATTATGGCATTATTTCAGTATATCTTGGTACGGCCTATTTTCATCAAGGTTTACCTTCATGGTGAGAGGCGAAGCCAGCTGGACTTCCTGGGTTGAGTGGGGACTTGCAGAACTTTTCTCTCTACCTAGAGGATTGTAAACACACCAATCAGCACTCTGTGTCTAGCTAAAAGATTGTAAATGCACCAATCAGCACTCTGTAAATATGCACCAATCAGTGCTCTGAGTCTAGCTAAAGAATTGTAAATGCACCAATCAGCATTCTGTGTCTAGCTAAAGGATGGTAAATGCACCAGTCAACACTCTGTAAAATGGACCGATCGGCACTCTGTAAAATGGACCAATCAGTGCTCTGTAAAATGAACCAATTAGCAGGATGTGGGTGGGGCCACAAAGGGAATAAAAGCTGGCCACCCGAACCGGCAGCGCAACCTGCTCAAGTCCCTTTGTGTTTTCGCTCTTCACAGTAAATTTGCTGCTGCTCACTCTTTGGGTCCACACTACCTTTTTTTTTTTTTTTTAAGACAGAGTATTGCTCTGTCAACCAGGCTGGAGTGCAGTGACCTGATTTCTGCTCTCTGCAATCTCTGCCTCTCAGATTCATGCCATTCTCCTGCCTCAGCCTCCCAAGTAGCTGGGACTACAGGCACCCACTGCCATGCTGGGCTAACTTTTTGTATTATTAGTAGAGATGGGGTTTCACCATGTCAGCCAGGATGGTCTCAATCTCCTGACCTCATGATACGCCTGCCTTGGCCTCCCAAAGTGCTGGGAGGGTCCACGTTACCTTTATGAGCTGTAACACTCACCACGAGGGTCTGCGGCTTCATTCTTGAAGTTAGCGAGAACACGAACCCACTGGGAGGAACAAATAATTCTGGATACGCCACTTTTAAGAGCTGCAACACTCAATGTGAAGATCTGTGGCTTCACTCCTGAAGTCAGGAAGACCACGAACCCACCGGAAGAAAGAAACTCCGGACACATCTGAACATCTGAAGGAACAAACTCCTAACACACCATCTTTAAGAATGAAACACTCACTGCAAGGGTCCGCGGCTTCATTCTTGAAGTCAGCGAGACCAAGAACCCACCGGAAGGAACCAAATTCAGACACAATGGTACTATGTTAATTCTTCTACCAATCAACAATTAAGAGCAACTGTCTAGATTGTAGCCTCAGCAACATGTTTTTGTCCCTTGGTTAAACGAAGAGCAACCAAAGAGATAAACACTATAATTAACTGCAAAAAGGATTCTCTATATATTCCAATTGTTTTCTAGGTATATTATATTAATTAAATGCATTATGAAGCAAGTTTTTCTTCAACAGACATATAAAATAAAGGTTGTGGCAACAGCTTGCTTTGCTGTATCCAAAGTTACATGTGGTTTTATCTACATTGTTTTACAGTAGTATTTTATGCAGTTTGTAGACACTTTTTAGCCTGATTACTCCCATACCTTATGTCTCTTTCAGATATTTCTTAAAGTAACTACAGTAAAACCATATATATTTTTAAGGACTAGGTCATATAGGTTGCTTGGAGATTTACTGAAGATATAATATCATCATTTAAAATTTACTATAAAACAAAAATGGGTCGTCTTTATAATTGCATTTCCACCTTCTTTTTTTTTTTTTTTTTTTTTTTAAAGACAGGGATTTTGCTCTGTCATCTACGCTGGAGTGCAGTGGCACATGATCTTGACTCCACCTTTGGATTCAAGAACTCTCTCCCACTTCAACCTCTTGAGTAGCTGAGACCACAGGTGTACCACTATCTCCAGCTAATTTTTTGTAATTTTTTTTTATAGAGACAAGGTTTCTTCATGCTGCCCAGGGGCTGGTCTTGCCTTGGTCTACCAACATGCTAGGATTATAGGCGTGAGCCACCGTGCCTGGCACTTCCACCTTCTTTATGCAGTACTATAGTTCTTCATGTATAAGTTTTAGGAGATAACTTAAGGTAATACATATAATAGTTACATAATTCAAAAATTGTGTAGCTAAAACTAATGTTTAAACACATAACAGTATTACAAGTTCTATTGAAGAGTTAAACAAACTTAAATGATCATGATGAAATCATAATAGGATATCATAGCAGAGTTAGTAATTACCTTATTTGGCCCTTAATATTCTGGCTTGCACTGAATTTTTTTCCAAGTAGAAATTCTCCAGCTAAAAAGAACCTGCGATATCACCTAGTCTAAAACTCCAGTTTTACACAGGATGTTACTGAGATCCAGATGGATTCATCAAGTTATTCAAGGTCACCTTGCTGGTCAGGAGTGGACTTAGAACCCAAACTGGCTCTGGTTAGTAGAGCCCATGCACTGTGGGGTCAGCCAATCCCGATTTGATTTTTGACAAATGACCTAGAATTACTTCATTTCTTCATCCATAAAATGGGGATAAATGACCTACCATATAGGGCATTGTGCAGATTGATTTAATAGAGGTGTATCCGTAAGTGACCAGTACATTGCCCGGACATCCAGCAAGCCGGACTTCCCTTCTCTCCAAGGCTTTTTGCAGGATGCCACTGAGAAACAAATGTTTCTCTCAGTTTTTTTTTTTTTCCACTTCCCATGGTTGTTAATCTTTTGTAAGGTATGATTTTAAGCTATCATAGGTTTCTATAAGCAACAGGACTTTAAGAATTTGATCTTTAGGAAGCAATTGTAAATCATACTTTTACCATTTGTGTTAACTTGGATTTATCATTTCCAAACTCTAAAATAAAACCTTGCACTGATTATCAAGATAGATAGCTTGTGAAGCTTAATTTTAGGTTTGGCATTCAAGTTTAAGTCATCTGAGGTAGTGATATATTCCTCACAACATAGCTTAAAGGTCCTGACCACTGTTTTTCATTCTTTGGCTGTAAATTACATAAAGGTCCAGGAGTCACCAAGATGAAGTAAACAGAAGGTTTTCTAAGTGCCATGGTTGCAGTTTTTAAGTCAATTGAGATTTTTCAGATGAGTGGAAAGTAAAAATTATTTCTTTCAAAACAGCCGGTATGATGGGCATGGGATTTAGCAAGGCTCTGCTAGATTTAAGAGCCTTAGTATCCAGGAAAAGGAAAGTTTTATTAAATAACAGACAAACTTTAAGGAGCATTGGCTATATGCTTGGCACTCTGCTAGAGAAAACCAACTTCTCAGAGGATTAAGCTATGACTAAAGTCCTACACCAAGTATGAGGCTAAGCTAAGATTTTTTAAAATGAACATGTGACTCACAAGCCAATGCTCATTTCTCTTTACAAGTCAAATTTCCAAATCAAACCTTGTTGTGGATCCTTTTGCTAAATATAAGCTCTATACTCAATCTAAGATTTCTAGACTTGGCCAAACGCGGTGGCTCACGCCTGTAATCCCAACACTTTGGAAGGGCGAAGTGGGCAGATCACCCAAGGTCAGGAGTTTAAGACCAACCTGGCCAACAAGGCAAAACCCCGTTTCTACTGAAAATACAAAAAAATTAGCCAGGCATGGTGGTGTGTGCCTGTAATCCCAGCTACTCGGGATGCCGAGGCAAAAGAATCACTTGAACCTGGGCGGCGGAGGTTGCAGTGAGCCAAGATCGCAGCACTGCACTCCAGCCTGAGTGACAGAGTGGAACTCTGTCTCAAAAAAAAAAAAAAAAAAAAAGGCTTCTAGGCTCAGAATTGGGAACTCATTGTGTCATTTGCACTAAAATGACAGTATTTGTTTTGGCGGTTTGCTTGCAATCTTTGGCATTGTTTGGCATTGCTTGCTGTGTGGCTGCCTCACTTCAGTCTCTGCCTTCATTTTTCCACGTGTTCTCCCTGTGTCTCTTCATATTGTCTTCCCTCTGTGCATGTCTGTTTCTCTTCACATAACATTCTTTTTCATAAGGATACCAGTTAGGTGAGATTCGGGGCCCACCTTATTCCAGTATGATTCATCTTAGTTACATTTACAATGACTGTATCCCCAAATAAAGTCACATTCTGAGGTACTGGGAGTTAGAACTTCAACATTTCTCTTTATAGGAGTCACAACTCGACCTGCAACAAGGTCTAAAAATCCAATGTGAAATTACTTAATGAATTCAGTTCAGGGTAAAAGGAAAACACTCGATCGTTTAGAACAAAACAAACAGCATGCTTGCCTGGATAACTGGAACGACATGAGTATGGGTGATCAATTTGGGTACTGCAGGGCAAGTAAAAAAAAAGGGAGCAAACAAAAGGGAACTGAATAAAGAAAGGGAGAGGAGGTCAGAAAGAGAAAGGGGATCAGGTGAAAGATCACATAAACCACCTCATTTACAGACCATCTGAAATTCTCCTTGTTCTAATTGTGGATCTGGACTGAGTTTGACTACACAGCTCTAATCTATTGCACTGTCTTTCCAATTATAGCTAGTTTATGAGTTTAATAATTACTCACATCTTATGTCCACCCACTGAAGAGAAATTTGTCTTTAGAGTCCTTTTAAAATTGGATGCTTCTGCTGCTTTAAACCTACAGGAGCTTTTAATTTGGACCATTTGTTTCCTAGTAAAGATAATTGGTTTTGTGTTATGTAAAACCCATAGCCAAAAGTAACAGTGTGCACACCCCTGATGTGAATTAGCTCAGTAGGACATTATAGGGCATGGGATAGCTGGGTGCTGGGATGTTATTGTTTCTACAACCTTGGAAATTAGAGATGAAAGATCCCTATTCAGTCATCCAATACATCTTTCTGCCAAAACCAAATTAACTTTAGCACTTTTCTTTCCAGGACTTTGTATAGTTCATGTTTAAAGCACCAAGGTCATACAATCTCTGGGAAATCTGGTCTATCAATGTACTTTATGGTCATGCAGTTAAAGAACAGGTTCATTATGGCTCATCAAAGACTAATGTACCAATGTATGAGAATGAGAACAATATCAATTAATCGCTTTTTAACTGTATTTTGTGTTGAATTTTGTTTACCGTTTTAAAAATATATAAATTACCTCAGTTCTTACTACATCCTGTGAGATAGGCAAAGCTGTTGTTTTTATATCTCCTTAACAGAAAAATAAATTGAGGATCATATGTGGTGAGGAAAAGACTAAAACTCATGTCATCTGTTCATTTTTTCATCTGTTGCTTTTACCATTTACCTCATTGCCTCAGCACAGTATGAAATATTCCCGGTTTCCCATTTTCATTCTTGAATGCCAAATAGTAGCTCTGAATAAAAATTATATAAACTTATATTAAAGAAAGTAAAATGGTTTGGCTCTGTGTCCCCACCCAAATCTCATCTTGAATTGTAATCCCCACATGACGAAGGAGGGACTTGGTGGGAGGTGATTGAATTGTGGAGGTAGTTTTCCCCATGCTGTTCTCATGATAGTAAGGGAGTTCTCATGATAGCTGATGGTTTTAAATGTGGTACTTCCTTACTTTTGCTCTCCTTCTTTCTCCTGCTACCATGTAAGACGTGCCCTGCTTCCCCTTCACTTTCCGTCATGATTGTAAGTTTCCTGAGGCCTCCCCAGCCATGCAGAACTGTGAGTCAATTAAACTTCTTTTGTTTATAAATTACCCAGTCTCGGGTGGCATTCTTCATAGCAGTGTAAAAATGAGCTAATACAGAAGGTAATTAAACAAAGACATGAAATGTGAGAAAGACAGATCTAGCCATAATGATGAAGAGAGGAAATCATGAGTCATTCTAAAATGGAAATGTTACTTAACATATGTACAGGGCATATTTAGAAGGGTTGCTTAAGCAATTTTATTAGAGCTGAAAGACATATGTTCCAGAGAAAACTCTATCAAAGATGGAGTGAAAGATTATAAGCACTGTTGAACACTGGGATTCCAGTCACAAGTCTTCTTTTCTAATCAGCCTCCTTTCCTTTTATTCACTCCAGTAGTTATCACATTACACTTATTTCCATGGTGAGAAACAGTAGAGAACAAAGAATTTCCTGCTTACACAAAAACAATTTGTTGATTACTAGTTCTGAGACACTTTAAAAGAAAATGAAAAAATACTGTAAAAGGCAGTCTAATGACCAAACCTAATTTAAACAAATGAAGATATCGAACATTCAGCTTTTTTTTTTCTTTCTTCTTTTTTGTTTTTTGAGACGGAGTCTGGCTCTGTCACCCAAGCTGGAGTGCAGTGGCGCGATCTTGGTTCACTGCAAGCTCCGCCTCCCGGGTTCATGCCATTCTCCTGCCTCAGCCTCCCGAGTAGCTGGGACTACAGGTGCCTGCCACCTCGCCCGGGTAATTTTTTGTATTTTTAGTGGAGACGGGGTTTCACCTGTTAGCCAGGATGGTCTCAATCTCCTGACCTCGTGATCTACCCGCCTCGGCCTCCCAAAGTATTGGGATTACAGGCGTGAGCCTCTGTGCCCCGCCGAACTTTTAGCTTTTAAAGGGCTTAGATGTGGTAAAGTCAGTTTGAGTTAAGTCAATTCTCAAATTCAGGAAATTTAACAATCAGTTCTCAATACACCAAAATGTCTTTTTACTTCGTTTCATAACTTGAGAGATGCTAAATTCTGTGTTATTAAGTGACTAAGTAGAAAATATTTTAAAGATGTTACAAGCAACATAAGAAAAAAATCTAAGTCAATAACAACCACAAAAGCCCAAAACGTCTGTCTTTCTTAGAGGTTAACACACAACCACTTCTTTCCTTAATGGGGCAAGTGTAATTCAGCCACTCGTTTATTCATTTATGATGTAGATACCAAGCTTTGTTTGAAAATCTTTCAGAAGGTTGCTTTATTTCTTGCTGCCCTCAGTAGATTATCACATGTAAAAGAATCAAATGTTTTTTAGCTCCATGGTAGGTGATGAATTCCACTGATCTCTTATTTTCTTTTTGAGGAGTGGAATGATGTTCTGGATCAATTACATCTGTTCCTATAAAGGAGTAGGCTATTCAGTCATATGTATCACTGATTTTCCAAACAATAAAGAATCTCAAAGCTTATCAGTGTATCCATTCACATATTTATTTACTTGTTTATCTAGATGACCAGTATTTATTCAACGTCAGGTCCTGGAGCAGCTGTTATTTTTTCTTTTTTCTTTTTTTGGAGAAAAGGTCTCACTTAGTCACCCAGGCTGGGACTTAAAATGAGTTAGGGAGGAGTCCTTCTCTTTCTAGTATTAGGAATAGTTTCAGAAGGAATGGGATCAGATCCTCTTTGTACCTCTGGTGGAATGTGGCTGTGATTCCATCTGGTCCTGGGCTTTTTTTGGTTGGTAGGCTATTAATTACTACCTCAATTTCAGAACTTGTTATTAGTTTATTCAGGGATTTGACTTCTTCCTGGTTTAGTCTTGGGAGGGTGTATGTGTCCAGAAATGTATCCATTTCTTCTGGATTTTCTAGTTTATTTGCATAGAGGTATTTGTAGTATTTTCTGACGGTAGTTTGCATTTCTGTGGGATCAGTGGTGATATCCCCTTCATCACTTTTTATTGTGTCTATTTGATTCTTCTCTCTTTTATTCTTTATTAGTCTGGCTATTGGTCTATTTTGTTAATCTTTTCAGAAAAACAGTTCCTGGATTCATTGATTTTTTTGAAGGGTTTTTCGTGTCTCTTTCTCCTTCAGTTCTGCTCTGATCTTTGTTATTTCTTGTCTTCTGCTAGCTTTTGAATTTGTTTGCTCTTGCTTCTCTAATTCTTTTAATTGTGATGTTAAGGTAGCGATTTTAGATCTTTCCAGCTTTCTGATGTGGGCATTTTGTGCTATAAATATCCCTCTTAACATTGCTTTAGCTACATCCCAGGGATTCTGGTACATTGTGTCTTTGTTCTCACTGGTTTCCAAGAACTTCTTTATTTTTGCCTTAATTTTGTTATTTACCCAGTAGTAATTCAGGAGTAGCTAGTTCAGTTTCCAGGTAGTTATGTGATTTTGAGTGAGTTTCTTAATCCTGAGTTCTAATTTGATTGCACTGTTGTCTGAGAGACTGTTTGTTATGATTTCCATTTTTTGCATTTGCTGAGGAGTGTTTTACTTCCAATTATGTGGTCGATTTTAGATTAAGTGCTATGTGGTACTAAGGAGAATATATATTCTGTTTATTTGGGGTGGAGAATTCTGTAGCTGTCTATTAGGTTCACTTTGTCCAGAGCTGAGTTCAAGTCCTGAATATCCTTGCTAATTTTCTGGGTTTTTGTTGTTGTTGTTGTTTATTTGTTTGTTTGTTTGTTTTTTGAGATGGAGTCTCGCTCTGTTGCCCAAGCTGTAGTGCAGTGGCATGATCTTGGCTCACTGCAGGTTCCGCCTCCCAGGTTCACGCCATTCTCCTGCCTCAGCCTCCCAAGTAGCTGGGACTACAGGCCCCTGCCACCATGCCTGGCTAATTTTTTGTATTTTTTGGTAGCGACAGGGTTTCACCATGTTAGCCAGGATGGTCTCAATCTCCTGACCTTGTGATCTGCCCGCCTCGGCCTCCCGAAGTGCTGAGACTACAGGCGTGAGCCATCTTGCCCGGCATATCCTTGTTAATTTTCTACCTCAATCTGTCTAATATTGACAGTGGGGTGTTTAGTCTCCCACGATTATTGTGTGGGAGTCTAAGTCTCTTTATAGGTCTCTAAGAACTTGCTTCCTGGCATTTGCTGTGAAGTGAAATATAAATATTTTTTGCTGTGAAGTACAATTTACTACCTTGGCAAGTAAATAAACTTATCCTTTGCCAAAGAGGGAAGCACTATTGCTACATTTCAAGGATGTTCTGTATACAAACACCCAGGGTGTTAGTCCAGAGCAAAGGCAGTCAATGTGTCTGCTCCCAAGACATGCAGAAACATAAGCAGCCCATGGAGAATGGCTTCCCAACATTTCCTGCTTTTCAGAAAACATACTCACTTGACGGTTCCTCTTCTCTTCTGTATAGTTGAATTCTCCTCTTAACCAGAAGTTTTCCATAAATATTTATGAATTATTGAATGTCAACCTTCTTTAAAAAAAAAACAAACAAACATCTCCTCTCGAATTTCCATCTCCCTCTCGTCATTGTTGTACTTTCTTCTTCACAACCCTACTTCGTAAGCCATTTCTATGCTTGGCTCTCCAATTACAATCTATTTGCTCTTTTAAGATTATAGAATGTAACACAAGTACTGAAGAGGTACACAAATTACATATGTGCAGTTTAATAAGCACCTGTCACGTCTACACAGGTCTAGAGACAGGACAGCACTGATATCTCCATGATCCAGTCATTCTTGTTCCAGATATGTAACCCAGAATACAGAAACTTGGACACATGTATCAGAATGTTTATAGCATCATTATTTAATAATAAAGTTGTGAGAAAACCATCTGCAGAAAAATGGGCATATGCATTGTACTCTCTTATAATTCTTCGTATCAAAACTCATTCTCTCTTTCAATTGGTATCCAGTATCCTTACTTACATGATAATCATATTGTTACTATTCCCTAAATACTGCCAATATATTTCAGTCTTTCCTGGTTTGTTAATTTTATGAAAATAAAGTCATCCTTTATATTTTTTGTGTCTGCTTTTTTCACTGAATATAATGTTTATGGAATTTATCTTAATTCCTGGGTCTAGCTTAGTTTTACAGCTACAGTTTCTTTTTATTCTGGATAGTATTTTATTGTGTCTTCTACAATTTATTTATCCATTCTTTTTTAGATGATTGCTTACAATTCTGTAATATTAAGCAAGGTTTCTATAAACATTCTTATAAATGTGTCTACAATATATACGGTAGGCATACCTAGAAGTGGAATTGATGTATTATTGCAGGATCTGTGTATCTTTAATGATAATAGATCATGGCAACTATTTTCCAAAGTGATTATTTCAATCCTCATACCCACCAGCAGAGTATAAGGATTTCTGGTCTTATCACATTGTATTTTATTGAAATACAAACATTTACAAAAACAGATGCTTAATAGTACTTGCTATGGGCCAGGCAATATTCTGAGAACATTGATTTAAACTGTATAATATAATTAAAGTTAGGCATTACTGCTATCCCCACATTCCAGATAAAGAAATTGAGATACAAAGGTGAAGTGACTTGCTCCAGGCCGTTCTTTGGCAGAGAGTTCAGCTCATGAGATTAGGTTCCTAACCATTCTGCTATGAAACCCCTCTTCTCTACCTCATGTTTATTATGTTCGTAGTTTAACATTTTTCCAACTTAGTAGATATGTAATGATGTCTAATGGTGATTTTAATTTGCATTTTTCTCAGTATTAATGAGGTTGTGGAGTTGTTTTTCATATCCTTACTGGGCATTTGGATATTCTTTTTTGAGAATTTCGAGTTCAAATCTCTGTAGCTCAAGTTTTTATTGGATGCTTTGCTTTTTCTTATCAATTTGCAGAAGTTCTTGTATTTTGGATACAAGCATTTCTCGTGTGTGTGTGTGTGTGAGTGTGTGTGTGTGTGTGTGTGAAGGCTTGCATTCCCGCTCACTTGATTTGCACCTTTTCATAAACAGAAAACTTTAGTTTTAATGTAGTTAACTGTATCATTCATTTCCTGTGTGGTTAATGCTTTTTGTGTCTTAGAGACTGTATTCCCCCCAAGGGTGCATATATGTTATCTTATAGTATTGTCCATATTATTATCTAGACATTTGTTTTGTTGAGATCTCCAATCCATTACAAATCAATATTTGTATAAGGTGTTGTGAAGGTTAACTTTATGCATCAATGTGGCTAGGCTATGGTGCTCAGTTGTTTGTTCTAACACCAGTTTAGATAGTGCTGTGAAGGTGTTTTTATGGATGTAATTAACATTTAGAGTGAGTTTACTTTAAGTAGAAGATATTGCCCTCAACAATGTGGGTGAGCCTCATTCAATCAATTAAAGGCCTTAAGAACAAAACAAAAACTGAGGTTTTTGAGAAGAAGAAATCCTGTTTCAAGACTGTAATGGAAATCCTGCCTGATTATCCAGCCTCTAACATGGCCTATAGATTTCAGACTCAACACCACAACATGAACTCCTATCTGAGTTTCCAGCCTGCTGGTCTGTAGTACAGATTCCAGACTTGCCAACCACCACATGAGCCAATTTCTTAAAATAAAAGTCTCTTTATATACACACGCATTTTATTGGTTCTATTTCTCTGGAGATCTCTGACTGATAGAGATTTTGGTCCTGAGAGTGGTTCTGGAGGAACAGAATCTTTGAGATGAGTTTTCTGAATTGGTTCTGGGGTTCCTGGGATTGTTTCTCTAATATGACCAGATTTAAAGACACTAATGACTCCATTGCCAGGAATGAGGAAACTGAGTCCACGGCATCATGTGGAAACAGAGATGTGCAAAATATCGCCATTGATTCAGCTGGTTGCTCCTAATTCAACTTGACAAAGTGGGAAAAGAAGAGGTTGAGCTTCAGTGTTCATAAATTTCCAGCTTTGGAGTGGAATAGATGAGCAGAAAGTTTCTATGTCTGCCCTGAAAGAAAACCTTATATCTGTAGCTGCAGAACGGAGAATTCTAAAAAAAACATACAAAAGGTGAGTCTCATCCTGTGAGTGGCTGAATTACAAACTAAATTGAATTCACAAGCTCACAGGGTGTCTGCTGTTAAAGTGAGGGTGTTGACTATGAAGTAATGAGCTCCTAAAAACTGGGATAGAGATATATGGACAGATCCTGATTGAGCTAGGGATATTGGACCCCTAAATTCTAATGCATCCTCTTTGAGAGTAAAAGCAGCTACTCTATTGCCATCTGGAAAGGTCAACCCTGCTTTGCCTGAGGAACCTGTAATGGCCTCTCCTGAAGTATTTGCCTTGCAAGAGACTGCTGATTCTCCTCAGGACCCACCCTTCCCACCTATCTTTGCTTCTAGATCTATAAATAGACTCAAGTCCCAGCAGGTCTCAAAAGGTGAAGTAAAAGTGTGACCCCTGAGGAAGTATGCTATACTTCCAATGAACTATTTGAGTTTTCTAGTTTACCTACACAGAAATCTGGGAAATATGTGTAGAGATGGTATTTAGAGTGTGGGATAATGGAGGAAGGAGCATAACATTAGATCAGGTAGAATTTATCAATACGGGTCCAATAAGAAAGCATTCTAGATTCAACGTTGTAGCTTGATAGGTTGAAAAGGGCCCTGACCGTTTGACTGGAGGGCTGCAATGTGGACCAAAAGATAGCCTACACTAAGTGCCAGAACTGCCTCAAGATACTGTGAAATGTTATATCAAAAGGCTTAGAAAAATTGAAATGATATGGTGGACTTAAATTAAGATCTGATCATTGACCCTGGAGGACACAGAGTTCAAGATGGTGAAGAACAAATTTAGAGGGGAACCCTATGCCCTCGAAGAGTTCTATGGTCAGTCTTCTCTGTAGGTAAGAAATTAAAGTAAGAACTGCTGACACTGAACTTGGATCCTTAAATGCAATGGGAATAATTGAATTCTGGAGTAGCAGGTGCCAAATGATGGCATTTAATCACTAAAGACAAGGTGGGCATGGTTACCATAATGAACAGCAGAGTCAAAGCAGAAATCAGAATAATTCGATTCACACATACCTATGGCAATGGATAATTGATGATTGGTGTTCCTACAAGTGAAATAAATAGGCTGTCTACTAATCTTATTTGATCAATATAAGCAGAGAAGTTCCAGGTCAATTGAAAAGATGTCTAACTTGAATCATCCAAACAGAAAACTATATCCTTTCATCAGTTGTCATATTTGAGCCTGTTTACAGACCCAGAACTCCTTGAATGAAGGGGAAGCTGGGTCTTCCTGAGAAGGAATCCTACTATACTTCCAAATTTTATGTATTTTGTATTTATATATTTTGGTGTCCCCCAAGGAATCTTTTACCAGGTGATTGTGCACTGTGGAAAAGGAAATAATCAGACATTTTGAGGATTATGTGACAGTTTATCTCTGAAGTGGCACTAATTTCAGGAGTGCAAAATGTTACCATGATCCACCAGTCAGAGTAGGAACTTACAGAGGTCTGATGATCAACGGAGTTTTAACTCAGGTCCACCTCTTAGTGGGCCAAGTGAATCCCCAAATCCATCTTGCCAAAGTGATTATTTCCGCAAATCTGTAATGGATAATTGAAATATACATAAACAGCAACTAACAGAATACTCAAATTGGTTCTTTGACCAGTGCAGTGAGGGCCCTTATGATAAGAAGGACAAAGTGGAAGCCAGTAGACATGTCCCTACATAGGAAAATGATCAACCGGAAACAATACTGCATTCTTGGAGGGATTTCAGAGATTAAGACTTGAAGGATAGAGGGCTGGTGATCCTATCATATCACTGTTCAACTCACTTATTGGGCCATGCACAAAACAGATGAATCTTGGGGAGAATTACAATGAATTATGATCTTAACCAAATGGTAACTCCAGTTGCAACTGTTGTTTCAGATGTGACTTCAGGGCTTCAGCAAATTAACACATTTCTTGGAACCTAGTATGCAGCTATTGATCTAACCAACACCTTTTTTTTTTTTTTTAATCATACCTTCTAGTAAAGAGTATGAAAAATATTTGCTTTCAGCTGGCAAGACCAGCAATACATCCTCACTGTTGTATGTCAGGAAATATCAACTCTTAAGCCCTACATTATAACGTCACTTTCAGGAAACTTTATAATCTTTCTCTCGCACAAAATATCACACTGGTCTATTACATTGATGGCATTATGCTGATTGAAACTGATGAGCAAGAAGTAGCAACTAAACTAGATTTATTGATTGATAGGACTTTGCATGTCAGGGTAGGAAATAAATCTGACAAAAACTCAGGAGTTTTTTATTTCAATGAAATTTCTAGGGGTCCAGTGAGGAGTGTGGACCACGTGGAGATCTCCCTTCTTGGTGAAGGTAAGATGAAAAATAAGTTGTTGTATCTAGCCCCATCTGTAACCAAAAAAAAAAAAAAAAAGAGTGGGACTGTTTGCATTTTAGAGGCAACATAAACATATTCCTCATTTGGATGAAATCTGCCACCCCAGCCCATTTCATGAGTAACCAGAAAAGCTACTAGTTCTGAATGGGGCTCAGAGTAAAAGAAGGATTTGTACCAAGTCCACACTACCACTGAAGCTTCTTTGCCACTTGAGCCACGTGATCCAGCAGATCTAATGGTGCTTGAAGTGTCAGTGACTGTTTGAAGCCTTCAGTGGGCCCTTGTTAAGTGAACCACAGCACAAACTCTTAGTATTTGGGGGAAAAGCACTGCCATTCCTCTTTGGGAAACTACTCTTCTCTTCAGAAACAGCTTTTGGCCTACTACTGGGCCTTAGTAGCCGAATGTTTAACCGTAGGCCACCAAGTTACCATGAAACTTGAGCTGCCTATCATGAACTAAGTTATATCTGAATCATCAAGCAATAAAGGTGGGCATGCACAGCAGCACTCCGTCATCCAACACAACTGACATATATGAGATTGGGCTTGAGTAAGCCCTGAAGGCACAAATAAATTACACAATGCAGTGACACAAATACCCATAGTCTTTGCTTCTGTTACATTATCTTTTGTCACCCAGCATAAACCTGTGATCTCTTGGGGAGTTTCCTACCATCAGTTGACTAAGAAAGAGAAAAAGTTGGGCTTGGTTTACAGATGGTTCTGTGCAATATGCAGGTGCCATTCAAAATTGAACAGCTGTGGCACTATAGCTCCCTTCTGAGACGTCCTTGGACAATGGTTAAAGGTATTCTTCCAGTAGAAAGAACTTCAAGCAGTGCATCTCATTGTTCATTTAGTTTAGAAGAAGAAATGCCTGTAAATACAATTGAATATTGCTTCATACTGTGGCTAATGGTTTGGCTGGATAGTCTGGAACCAAGGAACATAATTGGAAAATTGAAAAAAAATAGTGACATGGAAATTTGGCAACAGGTAAGTGAACAGATTTTTATGAATAGGGAAAAACATGATATTTATGTTCCATGTGAATATTCACCAATGGATGATCTTGGCAAAGGAAGGTTTAATAATCAGGTAGATAGAATGACCTATTCTGTGGATACCAGTCATCCTCTTTCCCTGGACACTCCATTATTTCTTCAAATATTGTCTGTACTCCATTTTATCCTCTTCTTCAGGATTACAATAAGATGTATGTAAGGCTTTTCCCACTCTCTCCTTCCTATCTCTTAACCACTCTGCTCTATTTCTTTTTCTTTTTCTTCTTTTTTGATGTCATCATTATAATTTATGGATACTTTCTTTTAACCTATCCTCAAATTCACTACTAATTATCTTTTCTGTTTTTACAATACACCGTCATACCTATCCATTGAGGTTTTTCATTTCAGTGATGCATTTTTCAGTTCTTAAAGTTTTCTTGATTCCTTTCCAAATGTTCTGTGTCACTACAGATAAATTCTTCTCTCACATGTAGCTTCAAGTTTCTTTTTTTCTTCTTTCATGCATAGTGAACATCATTTTAGTAAGATGTCTGCTAATGGCAATATTTGTAGTCTTTATTTTGTTCTGCTTATTGTTTCTGCTGTTTATTGCTTACACAACTTATTTCCTTGTGTGCTTGTTTATCTTTAATTGTATGCTGCTCGTTGTAATTGAAAAAAATATTTATGGGGATTCTTTGAGGCTTAGGATATATGTCCCTTCCTCTAGAGATGATTAGCATTTGTTTCTCTCAGCTTTTTAGGAGCTCTATTAGTTCAATACTACTTTAAATTTATAGTTTATGGTTTCTTGGAACACAATGCTAAAAAGAATAATGTGGGCTGCAGATACAGCAGCCATGGTTATAATATCTCAAGATAGTTTTCTTAATGTACAGTCTCTCCAATCTGCTTGGTGCCAATGTAAATTTTCTGCAGTTCCTGTGCTTTGGTGGATCTAGTTCTGTCTTACGCTGAAGGTATAGTGATTTACAGTGCAAACTTACCCTGAAATATGGTGTATTGTGGTGCCAGCTTTAAGGTAAGTGGTTTCTTATTACATTTTCTAACTTTAGAAGACCCTTAACTAAGATTTCTGCCCCCTTACTGTACAAGTTTATCAAGATCATAGCTCAGTTTTATAGTTCTGTTTTAATCATTTCAGGCTGTTATAAAAAAGTACCATAGACTGGGTGGCTTATAAACAACAGAAATTTATTGCTAACAGTTCTGGAGGCTTGAAGTAGAGAGTCAAGCCTGTGGCAGATCGATGTTTGGTAAGGGACCACTTTCTGGTTTATGATTGTCTTTTCACTGTGTCCTCATGGTGGAAGGAACTAGGGATCTCTCTGGGTTCTCTTTTATAAGAGCCCTAATCCCATTCAGGAGAGCTCCACCCTCATGACCCAGGCATCTCCCAAAGGCACCATCTCCTAATACCATCACATTGGGCATAAAATTTCAACATATGGACTTTGGGGTAACACAGACATTTAGTTCATAGCAAGTTCATTTTATCCTGGATAAAGTACTTCTGGATCAAAGTGGGCTTTGAGTGTCCATTTTACCTCTCCGGGTTCTTTTTTTCTCATATGTTTTGAGCTGGCAATTATTTACTATATTGTAAGCTTTTCAACATTAAGAAACTATTTTACACAATATTTTTCCTTGTTTTTGGTCTAGGGGTGTGTGCATTTGTGTCTGTGTGTTTGTGTGTGTACATAAACTAGACTGCCATGACTAAACAATAAAAGTATTTTCCTTTTTCAAGCATGTTAAATTTGAGTTTAGGAAAAGTTGAAACTTTTCACGCAGCCATGAAGAGCTGGCAATCATACGCTCCTAAGCTGTCATTCTATATTGTAAACCAGTTCAGGTGATTTTCCTTTAAAATGATTTTTTTTTTTTTCTGGCATTTTAAATGGTAACTGTAGTGAGTAGGCGGAGTCTAAAAAATCCAAGTTAAGACTAAAATTAAAATAAGATCAACCATTCTAATATGTCTTAGCATGGCAGTAAATTGATAAATAAGAGTGTAGATAGCTCTTTGGAGCCAGAGGCAATTATATACTGTAAGTAACACTGAATACGTAGGTCTGAAATCCAACTAGTGAGCTCTGTCACTCTGATGAAAGGGTTATTGTCATGATCTCAGAGCAGGAAAAGGATTCACATTAAATGATATTTGCATGAAATTCTGTATCATTCATACTTTTTACTGTGAGTTGAATAATTAAATTTAGAACATGGTCATTTCCTATGCATTATAGTATCACTGCCTATAACTATCAGAAAGAAGTCTTGGTTAATATATGAAACACGTCTGACTTTTCCTATGGTTTTGCTTTTAATTCATTTCTACATAGAAAGAATTCAGCAAAGAGTTACAAAAGAGCTAACAAAATAATAGAAATAAAAAATTACAACTCAAAGTAAAAGGCTAAGGAAACAAGGGATTATTTGGGGGGAAGAAGTGGGTGAGGGAAATACAGCATTTAGCTGAGAAGAGATATTAGTAGAGAATTATTTTTTCTTTGAATATACTAGTTCTCACACTTGGCCTTATTTTGAAATCACCTGGGAAGCTTTGAAATATATTGATGCCTTAGCCTTATCCCCAGGGGTTTTGAGTTAACTGGCCTGGGATATAACCTGAACATCAGGAATTTTAAAAACTCTTTGCGTGATTCTATTGTACAAGAAATAATTCACTTTAAGATTATTTTAGGAAGGAAATTCCTGTACTAAAATACATCAATTTATGAAACTTAAGTTTAACTCTCCTGGTATTCAGATATACCAGGAAAGTAATAGAAGATGAAATTTCTGCATTTACACTATTACAAGAACAAAAGAAATAGTGCTTCAACGGTAGTGTGAAAAATTTCAATTGGAATAAAGATGTGTCTTTAGAATTTGGCTTGCAAAATTCTGGAATGGTTAACCCAGGCACATGGTAATATTTTGTTACTGTTCATACTAACTCCAGGCAGTTTTGCCTCTTAGGCTCTAAATTTAGAAAGAACTGGGCTTGAATTTCTACTACCAGATTTACTAGCTGTACAACCCTTGGGGAAATTAAATTCCCCATGACTTAGTTTCATCATTCATTCAGTTATGAAACAAATACCTATCAAAAGATATCAGGAAGGCACTGCACAAGGTACTGAGCATACAGCAATGAACAAAATAGTGTACCAAATGGGATTGCAAACCTTTCTTATCAGGTTATTTGCAAGGATAACATGAGAAGCATACGTAAGGTAGTTAGGAGAGTACCTAGTTATTGTTATTATTAAAATTAAACAAATACTTAGAATTATTTATAGTATTGTTTCAAAGGGGTAGGTAAAATTAAATTATAATTAAATTCAATGAGAATTTTTACTAATGGCCTGTAATGATGATTACACCTTTTGAAACCCACTGTCTTTCAAAGAGGACTTAAAACAAACAAAAAAACAAAGTATAGGTAACTCCTCAAAGCAAGAAACGAGAAAAACAAAAACACAAAGCACATGATACATATCTTGGGACACTGAGCAAACCAGATGGCTCAAAAACACCCTAGAGACCATTCCTAGCATGTTCCACACAGGAAATAATGAATCACTGCTCTGCTCATTCTCTTTCATTTCTTAGAAAAGAGAATGTCACTGATAAAAAGAAATAAAATCCATTTATGTGAACTCTACATCTCAAAGCATTAGCACAGAAATGTGAAGCTGAATGACTGATTTAGGAAGTGTGTCTACCTTATTAAAAGGTAGAGATTTCCTCTTGAATAGAATGTTCTTTGAATGCAGCAAAAAATGAAAGCAGAAAAGTACACAGAAACATCTGTGTTATCCTTTAAGACGTGGCCAAGTACTACTAACTGAATAGAACTTTGGAGTAGTAGAAATTTGTGACATAAAACTGACAAATATTTACGGAGATTTTTATTACCCACCATGACTGGGAACACTGGAAATGTAAACCATCTACAGATATCAAAATCTATCCTATAGTTGGACATATAAACTTTCAAGGAAAATTTGTGTTAGAGCTATTAATACAGTGAAAACATTAGCATTTTCTTCAGATTATTATAGCTTCTGGCATTTAGAACCTTCTTGCCAGCATTATTTTCTCCTCCCTCTCTTCACTGCCTTTGTATGCTGTCTCTGGGGTAGCCTCACCATGCAGTAAATGATGGTCAGGGGCAGATGAATACTTCACCTAAATTTTGCCTCTTTCCTCAAGGTCTCCTGTGCCAGTAGATTATGCAGCAAAACGGACCGATTGTCATTAACCTACTCTTCCATTTGCTTTCTTAAAGGCCCGCTTGTGCACAATGGGAAATGGCCCTCAAGATAATCTAATTGAGTTGTTAACTTGCCAAAATATCTCCAGTCTGAACACTCTCAGGCCCATGTTTTATGGTGCAGAGCTATGCTCTGACTTTCTAATGCTTGCTGATCAGGGTAATACAGTCTACATGAGGAAGTTGTTAAGGACTAACTTGAGAACCTCTGAAATTCATACGGTTAAGCCCTAACGACAAAGTGACTGTATTTGGAAACAGGGCCTCTAGAAAGGTAATTAAGGTGAAATGAAGCCATAAGGATGCTGCTGTAATCCAACAGGGCTGGTGTCTTTATAAGGAGAAGGAGAAACACTAGATTGTCCCTTTCTCTGCATGAACACAGAGGAAAAACCATGTGAGGACCCAGAAAGAAGGTGGCTGTCTGCAAGTCAGGAAGAGAGGCCTCACTAGATACCAGTTTTGGCATCTTCACCTTGGACTTCCAGCCCCCAGAACTGTGAGAAAATCATTGTCTGTTGTTGAAGCCACCCAACCTGTGATATTTTGTAATGGCATCCTGAGGAGATCCATATAAAGGTCATAACTCTTCTATTCACATTCTGTTTTTAAACTGCTTACTCACTGAAATTAAAAATCAAATTTTTCAAAGATTATCTACATCAGTGACAAATTTTGCTGCATTCAGTTTACTGAATTATAATATAGTTCATATTAATTCAGTTCAGTTTACTGAAATATAATAAAGGAGGGAGAATGACATATCAATTGTGCAGAATTACATTCAGACCAACTTTTACTAATATAGATATTCTATAGAATAATATTTAAAATGAGAAGCAACTGACCATACTTCGCTAAAATTGAATTACCTGTATGTTCTTAAGATGAGGTCAAATGTAGAAAGCCTGGCAACTATGCTATGCAACCAACCCTCTTTCTGCCTGCACTCACTGGGCTGGTGGGCAGTGGGGGTTCCCTGTCTTTAAAGTGTTCCTCCTTCATAAACTGCAATCCTCCCTCCCTGCTCCAACAAGTCACCTCCTGTTGTTTCCTTTCTATTCTTCATCCTTGACCTCTTGATACTTATTCAGTGTTTTTTCTGTTTGTTATAAATAAATGAGAATAAAATTAAAAACAGACAAGGGATATTACAGTTCTTAAATTAACTCTAAAAGTTAAGAAGGTAAACTTTTAAGGGCATAATATTGTCTTTTACAGTTATGTACTTAATCATACAACAAATATTTATCAACAACCTACTTTGTCTAAGAGTTGATAATACATGCTGAATTTATACTCCAGGAACTTTCTTATTATGTGGATGTTAACATTATGTCATTGGGAAATAGGTTAGTGAGAAATGCAGAACTATGTTAGAGAACAGCACACACACACACACACACACACACACACACACACACACACACACAGTTTATTTAAAGAAAACAAATAAATCAATACATGTTGACCCTAGTCTTCATGGTTTGTTACTAATCAAAGTAAAAACAATTAAAAACTTAAATTGCTTTTTGGCTTGGGCTTTCTCTTTTCATTTCCTGTAATGATCATTTGTGTCACTAATTCCAACCAATACTTCTTGATAGAGTCACAGTAGACAGAGGGAGTGGGACAAGGTGGAAATGTTTGGAACCAATCCAATTAAAAGTTATAGAAAAAAATTACAGCTTCAAATTAAATTGGCAGATTGCCTTCTTACCTCATTTAAGCTCCAGCAAACTTTGAGAACTATACCCAGCTGCTGTTGCAACCATGAATTTTCAATATTTGCCTAGTAATGAAGGTAGATTTGCAGATATTCCATTCTAAGAAACTTGAAAAGCACAGCTGATTCAAGGAAGATAGAGCTTTGTCCATTTATCCACTCACAAAGAGAAAAATACTGCATCATTTCATTCATGCAGAATTTAAAAATGTTTGTCTCATAGAACTAGAGAGTAGAATGCTGGTAACCAGGGGCTATGGCAGTTGTAGGAGAAGAGGGGAAGTTGAGGATCTGTTGGTCGAAGAATACTACATTTCAGTTAGATAGAAGGAGTAAGTTCGAGAGTACAACATGGTATCTATAGTTAGTAACAATACCTTGCATTCTTGAAAACTATTGAGAGTGAGTGTTCTCACCACAAAAATTGTAACTATGTGAGTTCATGCATATGTTAATTAGCTAGATTTAGTCATTCCTCAATGTACATATACTTCAGAACATCATGTTGTATGTGATAAATGCACGTCATTTTGTCTATCAATTTAAAAAATAATAAAAAAGGAAAATAGAGTTTTTAGCAACAATTTAAAAAACAATTTCAAAAGTGGCATAGTGATTCAATAACATTTATTAGGCACATATTGTTCCAATCATTACTCTCATTCTGGTTATGCTTGCTAATAATATCTATAAACATGTAAATTCAGATTACATTGTAATAAATCTTCAGAGCATTAATTGGTCTCCTGCTGAGCCCTCAAATTTAGGACTGATGGGAAAGCATCACCCGGCAGTTTCCATCTTTTCTCCACTGCATGGTCCTCAATCAAAGTCACACGGTTAGTCTTCAGCAGTCAGTTCAGGTTTGTGTAAGAGAGCCTTCTCCTCTTTTTATATGGACTACATTCAGTGTTGTTAGTTACAGAGATTAGGAATCAAGAGACATGGATTCTGGCTTGTTACATCTGCAATAAAACTTAGAATTTATTTAGGTGAACACTTCATTTTGCAGCAGATGAAAAGAAAGTATTGGAGGTGCCCATCTAAGGTCCTCAGAAGAAACTCTCTTAACTTCAGTCCAGTACTTTTCACTTCACCAGAGAGCTTCCATTCCCTCAACTCTTTTGGTGACTTTCCACCTGACATAGAACTGAAGACTCAGTTTCTTCATCCATGAAATGAAAATTGTAAGTTGGGTGTTTTGCAGAATTCTTATAAAGAGAAAATATTCATAAATGTCTATGAGGAGTATAATGCACCACAAATTCCATATATTCATTTCACCATCATGCAGAAAGATCAGCCATGTTCAGTGCAGCAGCAGCAGAAGCAGCGGAGAGCCTGTCAGAGCGGGCCTGTCGAGACATCTCACATGTTCATGTGGGGAACAATTTTTGCCAATGAATATGATTGATTGGAATAGAATCGAGTTTATCTTATATAACAGGGTTATGAGTTGTCATATTTTAGAGATCTTTGCCTTAATTTTTTAAAGTGTGATATTGGAGCAAAGTATTCATCTGAGTAACATTAATATGGGATTGGGGGCTTCTCTGATGTTATCACATCTGTATTTGGCAGCATAAAGGACATAATAGGGTGGAGTGTTGGTCTGTCCACAAGTCTTGTGTGTTTGTCCTGTCTGCCACCCCGTGAGCTGGACCACATTGTTTAACTACTCTAATACTCTGTTTCTTTTCATGTAAAATGTAGGCCACAGAATGATTATTTTTAAATTCCTTTCTAGTTCTGTGGTACAGAAATATCTCAGTTATGGTAATCCTAAACAAAACAAATGTTTGTGGTGCTATATGGCATTTTCTGTGAAAATAGATTGTCTTTGAATTAAAGGTGCTAAAATTGTAAGTGAAAGAGTGGAAAGCCTTGAATGAGTGGCAGTGGGCTTCCTCTGACAATACAATGTTCTTGCTGAAAATTTATAATAGCTGCACAATAAAAAAAACTATTAAATCAAAATTGACTTAGTATATTCAGAGACACTTGAATAAAACCTATTAACAGCCCAACTGAATTTAATTAAATATCACGAGTAATAAAAGAGAGGTCCAGGGGTGATTGCTGAGAGACTATTCTGAATTTGAAAATTTGAATCTTGGTGAGTGAGGAGCTTGGGTCCCAACTGCAAATGTGCTGAGTTGATTAAAGATGATGAATTTTCAACAACAAGGCAACATAAAAGTTGCATTGTAGTTTTTTTTCCCCAGAATATCTGAGACAGCCTGACACCGCCTGGAGGAGGATAGAATAAGCTTCTATCCAGCACTTGCCTTCCAGGGACCCTCCCTATCCAGAGAAGTGAGTCAGCTGATCTAGACATCTCCATCTCAGTCTGGCTCCGTGATACCCAATGAGGCAGAGGAGAGAGCACATTTGGCATTAGAGAAACTTGGGGTTTTGAATTCTGTCTCTGGCTACTTAATAGCTATGTGAATTTGAGCAAGTCACTTAACCCATCTGATCTTGTTTCTTCACCTTCAAAAAAGTGAAGAGAGGAAAGCCTTAAATTAGTGACAGTGGGATTTCTCTGACAATAAAACATGCTTGCTGAAAATTTACAAATAATGTATGAGTAATATAAAAGCAATACCATCTTTACTAACAAAATCCAAAATGTTAAGATCAATTAATTCTTAAAAATGACTATGTTCCCTAGTGTAAGTCCTAACATTGCAACCACCTCTCCAAACTTCTGAAAGTAAATCAAACCTGTTAATATTTCATCTATCTATTCCTTTCACAAGGTTCCTTGGGCACAAACCGCTAGCCATCCTTCCCCAAGTGTTCCTATACCTTTTGATCACTTTCTTAAGTCACTAAATGGACACCTTGGCTTCTTATTCATCCTTCTGTGGTGTTTCCTTCTGTCCTTCATGGGAAGCCTCAGGGAAATGGTCCATGTAATGGAGCATTGCTCACATGCATAATGTTTCCTTCTTATGAGATAATATAAGAATAATGGATTATGTTTAACATTCTTAAACAGGACGGACTAAACCATCAAATGTATTTCTGGAATACATGGTTTATATTGAGGGAAAATGAGTAAATCTACTAATTTCTTGTCTGATGGCCCTTTTGTTCAGGAAACCAATGAAAAAAATGCTTGCTATGAAAAAATGTTAAGGAGAAATTTTCACTTTGGTATGACAAATAAAACAAAACAAAATTACAACTGGATTTCACTGTGGACTCACAAGTTCTTCCCGAGGAAGAGAAATGAAAATCCCGAGAACACCCTCTGAGGTTTGTTACAACTGGTTCATCCCTGAAGATCTGGGCTGTGAGGTCAGGGCAACTCCTCTCTAACTAAGAGAGTTCTGGGCCCAGAAAGAATTAGCACCACAAATTTCCCATTTAAGGAAGGGAGGGTTGGGAAGCAGAGTGAGGCTTATGAAAGCTGGTGAGACTCTTTAACTAGTTCTTATATCTTGGTGCCCTGAAATGTCAGTCTGAGTGTCATAATAAAGAATTTAAGTGTGCCCAAAATACAGATTCTAAAAAAATGCAGATTCAAGATTGTAACAATAAATTCTGGAAGACATGCTTTTCTTCATATTTTAATACACAGCAAACTTTTTGTTTTTACATTTCTGCCCACTGATGCAACTAAAATAGTTTTCTCTTACCAAGGAAGAGCTTGCCTAGCTATTAATACAAGAGTCCTTCTTTAAAATGATTTTGCCCAGAAGTATTTTGAGGCCAGGCACTCTGGCTCACACCTGTAATTGCAACATTTGGGGAGATTGAAGCAGGAGGATTGCTTGATCCCAGCATTTTGAAACCAGCATGGGGAATGAAGTGAGACCCCCATCTGTACAAAATATAAAATGCTTGCAGCTCCCGCTACTTGAAACGATAATGTGGGAAGATCCCTTGAGCCCAGGAATTTGAGTCTGCAGTGATCATGCAACTGCACTCCAGCCTGGGCAACAGAGTAAGCCTCCATCTCAAAAAAAAAAAGGAAAGAAAAGAAAAGAAAAAAGAAAAAAAACGTTTTGAAAAGAAACACCCTTCATGTAACGGTAAGAAAATCAAAATCAATATTTATGACAACTTGCTTTTTCCTTTTTCTCTATCTCCTTGATTATGAGCCAAAAATTTATTGAAAATCTTGTTTGCTATGATAGATAATCGTCTTGTGTTATCTTTCAAAAGTCCAGCTCCATGCACGTGCCTACAAAGGACATTGCTTTGTTCCTTTCTATGGCTGCATAGTATTCCATGGTGTATATGTACTACATATTTTTGTTTTTATCCAGTCTATCATTGACAGGCATTTGGGTTGATTCCATGTCTTTGCTCTTGTGAATAGTGCTGCAATGAACATATGCATATGCATGCATGTATCTTTATAATACAATGATTTATATTACTTTGGGATATAATGGGATTGCCAGATCAAATGGTGTTTCTTCCTCTATGTCTTTGAGGAATCGCCACACTGTCTTCCACAATGGTTGAACTAATTTACATTCCCACCAACAGTGTAAAAGCATTCCTATTTCTCCACAGCCTCATCAACATCTGTTGCATCTTGACTTTTTAATAGAAAACCAAACACTGCATGTTCTCACTTGTAAGTGGGAGCTGAACAATGAGAACACATGGACACAGGGAGGGAACAACACACACTGGGTCCTGTCAGAGGAGAGCAGGGGAAGGGAGAGCATCAGGATAAATAGCTAATGCATGCGGGGCTTAACACCTAGGTGATGGGCTGATAGGTGCAGCAAACCATCATGGCACACATTTACTTATGTAACAAACCTGCACCTGTATCCTGGAACTTAAAATAATTTAATTTTAAAACATTAACAATTCTAGATTTAAAAAATACTGTCACCAAATACCTAATCATATCTCTCTAAAATTCACTTTCCCTTGAATTAAAGGAGTGATATATTTTTGCCTACATAATTTGTTATGGATTCAGAATAGTAACGGCTTGGTTTCCATTCTTAGCTGGACAATCGACCTTTTTCAATAACTCTTTCTCTTGTGTGTAGCCAGCTCGCTGGCTAATTCAGTTAAAAAGTTATTCAGAATTTTGTTGCTCTGTCCACAACAACACATATAAATAGCATTTTCACCCACTGTTATGCAAGACATGCAACAAGAGATGCAAAAGGTATGAGCCTCTTCTCATCAATTCTCTGGACTTCCTCCAGCCTGGTAACTTCTGAACCATTATTACATGTCTTCCCCCAATACTTCTCTATTGAATCAGCACTGGTAAAAATCTTCAAGTCTTTTTTACTATGCAAAGACTGATTTCCAAAGTACATTCTTTATGAATGCTAAGCTTTCTATGTTCATCTGAAAATGCCATTCTTTTCCTTACTACTGATTTATGATTTAGCTGAATGTAGAATTACAGGTTGGCAGCTAGTTCCCCTCTAACTTTTGAACATATTATTTTATTTCTTCTGATTCCTTTTGTTGCTGAACATATTATTTTATTTCTTCTGATTTCTATTGTTGCTTAAGATAAGTTTATTTTTATCAACCAAATTGCTGCTCCTTTCAAGGTAATCTTTTTTCTTTGACTGCTTTTAACTCTTGGTATTTGATATTCTGTGGTTTCATCATGATGCAATTCATTAGACATGTTTTTATTCTTTTTGGTGCTTATTGTGTTTCTTCAACCTGAGTACATGTGTTTTCTTTCATTCTGGAAAATCTTCAATCATTTTCTCTTCAGTCATTGCCTCTATTCAATCTCAATCATTATCTTTTCAAATATTTCCTCTACTTCTGGAACTCCTAAAAGATAAATGCTATACTTTCTCCTTTTATTTCTTATGTCTTTGATTGTATTAGTTTTCTATTGCTGTATACTTAGTTACTCCAAACTTAGTGGCTTAAACAGCGAGATTTGCCATCTTGATTTCTGTGGGCCAAGAATTTGAGTGTGGCCTAGCTGGGTTCTCAGATGCTGGGTTTCTCACCGGAGTGCAGTCATCTCCAGGCTCAAGGGGGAAGGGCTGCTTCTTAGCTCATTCATATGATTGGTGGGTTCTTACAAGCTGTTGGACTGAAACCTTAATACCTTCTGAGCTGTAGTTGGAGAGCCCCCTTGACTTGTTGCCACACGGGCCTCTTCACAGGGCATCTTACAATACGGCAGCACGCCTCCCCAGCAGGAGCAAGGGAGAAGGCCATAGAGAATGCCAGCAAGAGAAAGCCCTAGGAAAGATGAGAGGCACAAACTTTTATTATTAAGTCACAAAACTGACATCTCATCACTTTATCTATACTGTATTGTTAGAAATAAGTTGCATGGTCCTGCCAACAACCAAGGGAGAAGGATTATGCAAGAGTTTAAATACGAGAAGGCAGGAATTACTGGGGCCAAGTCGTAACAGTCTTTCTTATTTTCCACTTCCTTATCCTTTTGATAATTCCTAAATGCTTTCCTACTATCTATTATCCATGTCACTGCTTCTTTCTTAAATTATTTCTAATCTTCTATTTAAAATATCCATTAATTTCTAAATCACCTTTTCTGGTGTATAATATACTTAAAGTAAAATGTACCCCATTTCAGTATATATATCTGAGTTTTGAAATTTTATATAACCTGTAACTGTCACTGCAACCAAGATATAGAGCATTCTATCACCCCCAGAAAGTTTCTTTATACTCTTCTCGGTCTGTCTCCTCCGACTCTTGACCATCGGCAACCATTGATTGCCTTACTACCCCCAGTAAAGATTACACTTCTTTTCCAGAGTTTTTTCTGCCCACCAGTTTTAATTAATTTTCAATTTTTAGGGAATTCAATGACTATTTGAGGCATGTTCTAACACGATTGCTGTAATAGTTGTGAAAATCTACACATTTACTAAAAATTATTGAGGTGTGTCCTTACAATGGCTGAATTGTTGTTTGTTTTTGTTTTTTTGAGATAGTGTCTTGCTGTGTCATCCAGGCTGGAGTGTAGTAGCACGATCATAGTTCCCTGCAACCTTAAACTCCTGGGCTCAAGTGATCCTCCCACTTCAGCCTTCCAAATAGCAGAGACTATAGACTTGTGCCACCACACCTGACAAATTTAAAACAATTTTTTTTTTGAGAGAATGGCTCTTGCTCTGCTGCCTAGGCTGTTCTTGAACTCCTAACCTCAAGTGATCTTCCCACCATGGCCTCCCAAAATGTTGGGAATACAGGTATGAGCCACTACACCTAGCTTCAAATTTTCTGATATGTATATTGTATATCAGTAAAGCTCTTAAAGTCTTTATAAAAATTTAGTGACTATTTTTATTTTTAGAAATTTTATTTGGTTCTATTTTAAATTTTTTAAATTTAAATTTAAATTTAATTTAATTTAAATTTAATTGTTTTAATTTAATTTAAATTTAAATCTTAAATTAATATTTAAAATTCTTCCATTGAAAGAATAGGTAATTGTTGACTATTCTTGTCTATTATTTAATTATAGTCTTTTTGGTTTTTTAAAACCTCTTTAAGAATTTTTAGCATACTTGCTTGATGATCTCTGTCCTACTATTTTATGCGTTCTATTTCTTAGGGTGACAATCCCACTAATTGCTGACTTGTAGGCTCTCCATTCTTATGGTTTGCTTCATTATAAAATGTACAATTTTGTACTGTCAGCTCTTTTTTAGCAGTTGCTTTAGCTGTGGGAGTACCTTGTGTCTTGGGTTGTAAATGTTCCCTATAGAAAAGTTCTGGTATTTCTGTGTCAAGTGTGTTGTTAATTCTCAACCATGTAGGTAGTATATGTCTGTGTCTCGGGAGTGACTGTTTGTCTTTCTCTCATTTCTCTGTGCTAATAGAGAACGTTCTTACTGCGTTGTCATCCAGGTATACAGCTTTTTAATTTCCTTTTTAAGAGATAGGGCAGCCCTTTGAGGCCCTCCCTGCCAGAAGCTCTGTCTCCAGGCCTGCATGGATATTAAAAATCTAAGATCCAATCCTGGGGCAAATATATGAATCTGAGCCCCCAAACTCCCAGCAAAATATTAAATTCTACTTCCCATTATGTGTTTGAATTCAATCTTCTTTTTGGCATTTTGAGCTTTTTTCCCCTTTCTTTTGAGTTCAGCTTTGTATTAAAAGTATTTTTGGTTATGTTTTATCCATTATTTCTATTATTTATAATATGCAAAGGGCCTTAGTTCACCATGTTAATGAAATTCCTTATTTTTCAAATCACATAATTTCTTTTTAGTTCTTATTTTACTTGATTCCTTGAAACATTGAGTATGTCATCTTCTAATTACAATAACTCCATTTACCTTGGCTTTTGTGACATTCATTCATTCGTATTCTTTCTCCTACTTAGAGAAAGCCGTATCACTTGTTGGAAAAGCATGAATTTTGTCATCAGATAAACCCAAATTTAACACTGAAGCTTCTACTTAGACACCATGTGATCTTTGAGTTAATGATTTCACTTTAAGATTTTTATCTGTAAAATAAGAAAAATACACATTTTTAAAGTATATGACTTTTTAAATGCACATTTTAAAAATATAATAAAGAACAAACAAAATAACATGTATGAAGGATACAACAAAGTCCCTGACAAAGAGCCAGTGCTTAATATAGTCGTTTTAGCAGACACTTGTGATGTCCTTGCTTTCTACCTGAAAGTGATAATTCTTCACATTCCTCATTTTTCCAGATTCTCAAGACTGGGTCAGTTTATGGCATTTATGAGGGAAGATGACATAAGGGATATCACTGTTCGCTGTCAAACAACTTGCAATTAATCACTAACCAATCCCAGGGAAGGATTGGTTTTATCCTTGTAATTGTTTTCCTAAAGACAGAAATGGACAGTGACATCCAGCTGACAGTCTCTTAGGTCACTTGAGGCAAGTTCGGTTATCACTTGCCTCAGTCACCAATAACAAACCCCTTCCCTCACTGGGGACACAGGTGAGTATATTCTTCTTAATTCTACAATAAAAACAGACAAAGTCGATGTTTTACACAAAACAACAGGCTTTACCCAAGAGGACTTACTTTTAATTTCTTGCTTAATAGCATCTATCATCTAGGAAAGGAGCACGCAGATGTTGGTGTTAGTGTTTTAGTATCATACATATCATTCACAAGAAAGAAAAAGTCTCAAGTGTCTCTTTTCTTCTCATTCTATACTTCCTTCACACTAGAGTCATCCTCTCCAAGCCCATGATTCCAGATATCACTTACAAATGTCTACTCTCAAAACTATAATTATAGAGCTTACCTCTCCATTCCTGGATGCTTTTAGAAGTTTCCGGTGCATGAATAAACACAATTGTTATTTTTCCTTCTGGTTTCCACAAGGAAGCAAGTCTACATGGATAATAACCAAATTGGAAAGTACCACTTTGTCAATAGTTAGGTGATTTTCTCCCACCTTTATGCAAAGCTCTGGTAAAAGTTGCATTGAGAGACTTGAATTGGGCCTCAGGCTAACACAACATTTCTTGTTTTTTCAGACCTTGAACTATGTGTATATTTTACTTTCACTTCTCACCCAAGGGTGGGCTCCCACAACTGCAGTGAGAGAGATGGTCGATTCAAAGCACATCAACCAAGTCAGGGGACAAAGAGGAAAACCACTAGCCAGAAAGTTTTCTCTGCCCCAATACCTAGTGCTGAGCTGGGCTGGGCTGCATGATATGATGAGGAAGATATAGAGGTCACAGTGTGGAAGTAGAAAGAACAGAAAGGTTATTTCCTAGTGTAGTTTCAACAGAAGGGATCAGAGGCCTCAGTCTTCTCTTTACACCTGCTACATGGGTCCAAGAAATCTATGTCAATTTTCTGATACTTAACCCCATCTAGACATTTCACAATTTTTAACTAAAGTCTCATGCTTTAGTCTGTATTTCCCTCCTTCTTTTAGTATCAGCAACCTCCCCCAATGCAGAACTGCTCCTCTGTCTCTCCCTGTGATTCCAAGGATGCTTGTCCCAGAATTGTCCTTCTCTGGTGTATAACCCAGACCTGGCCAATCATAGTTCCCTTTCACTTGGCAGCAATGTTTGACGTGAGAATGAGAGTATTACCAAAGCCATTCATGTCCTTTCCTTCAACTTTATATTGGGAGGGAAAAAGTTTCTTTTTAGTCTTGGATCACGAACTGTAAGCGTGGATCCAGAGCTGCCAGATAATCTGTGTATCTGCTGTGTGGCAGCACCTGAACGTAATAAGCCTAAAACAAGAGTGGCATAAAGGTGAAAGGCAAAGCAAAGAGCATTGATGACACTGTTTTTTTTCTTGTATCACCCTCTTTCTTTTTATGTAACCCAGTGATTGATATTTGAAATGGTGTGAGTTAAATTTCTGTCAAGTACAACTGCAATATCCTAATACACATCTTAACACTTCTAAAGAAGAACTCAGCATTAAACACCAGAAATATCTCATCAGTCCTATCTATACTGATGGGTGATATCTCCATCTACCTGCTCTCCCCAGCCAGAAACACAGAAGCCATCCTAATCCTCTTTCTTTTGCTTATTTTAAAGATCCATCTAATATCCCATTTATTCCACCTCCAAATTATTTTTCACATTTGTCATCTCTGCAGCATGTGTACAGTGTTCCTTCCTTAGTCTATACCTTGTCATCTTCTAATATGCATCCATTGACCTTCCAGTCATTATATCCCTCTTGACTTTTCTTCCCTGAAAATCATCTCAAGTGATTTTCCCTCTGAATTCTAGAGGGCTGATACAAGTCTTTGTCTGCATTATTTCCTTTCCCCTTTCATTGGTGGAGATTCCTGTCACTGCTGCTGCTACTTTTCCTCATCAGTGGTGATGTTCTGGATTCACCAATCCTCCTACCCCTGTTCACTGTGGGATCAGTCGTGAATTCCTCACACAATTAGCCTTGATGTGGTTGGCTTTGAATCTAGCTTCCAGGGTGACCAGAAGTAATGGAGAAATCAGTAAGCACCTAGGGATCTTTCAGAAATATCTGAAAAGAAAGAGTTGTACAGGGATAGCTACATGATTTATAACAGCAAGTGTGAAATGAAATCGTTGGATCCTTGTCCAGAAAAAAAGGAAGTGTCATTAAAAGCAATGTTGATTTCTCAGGACAGGGATACCCATTGGGAGAAGATGGTCACAGGTGCCCCATGGTTTTGCGTGAGCACAGCCCACTGGCTTCGGGGTTTCAAGCCACCACTCCACAACACCATGTCCCAACTGGAGGCAGATAAATAAATCTACCCTTCCCATGAGCTGCCACGTCAACCAGTGGTGGATGGGATACTGTCAAGGATTACCACCTCAAGACCTGAATGAGCCATTATCAGGATGGGGTAGGTGAGAAGCTCCTCACTGCCTAGTAACATGCCAAATGCACACTGAGGCACTGCCTGCCCCTGATGGAGACAACTCCTGCCACATCTGCTCTGAAATGCTGCAGGTTGCTCATTCTATTTAGACTCTCTCCACACCCACACTCAGGCTTCTGAAAGAGGCAAAAGATAGCAGCAGTTGTTGGGCCAGAACAGGAGTAGGTGACACTGATGGGAGAAGCAGAGGTATCATGGGATGAGGAGCAGGGTGTAGACAGCCTACCAAGGAAGGCAGGGTGGGAATCAGGGCTAACTCTGAGCAGGATCGCTTGTGAGCAAAGGCTTCAATCCCTCAATACAGGCTCTATTGCCCTGTTTATTTCACTGACGAAATCAAAATTCAAAGATGAAATTATTAAAAGTTTTAAGACCATCACCAGAGAGTATTAAGCCCCAAGCACGGAGCTCCTCTGAGCATGGGGCTCTGTGTGATTGCAAAGGTCCAATAAGCATGGAGCCTTCCCTGTTTGTGAACAAGTGGTCTTTCTATTATTAATCTGTTCCATGAAAGCTCAGCTGAATTGTAATTTGGAGCATGTTTATCAAACATTTGCACCAATAAAACAATGAATAATTCACAAGTCCTATGTGTAAACCACATAAAACTGCTCTGCTTCATCGGAGTCAAAAGATCAAGCAGCAGGTTCACCCGGTCATCCCTTCCTACCTTACCCCTTCAGCCCTAACTGTGGCCCAAGAAGCCTCAAGAACTCCATGAAACACAGTCTGAAAAAAAAAAAATTGTTTAATTCATTTGTACTCCCAGTCTAGGGAAACTTTGGCATTTCATGTTGAATTTGCCTTCATTTTAAATGATGTTGAGCATTTTATCATATGCTTGTGAGCCATTTGTATATCCTCTTTTGAGAAATGTCTGTTCAGATTTTTTGCCCATCTTTAATCAGATTATTAGATTTTTTTCCAACAGCGTTGTCTGAGCTCCTTATATATTCTGGTGAGCGATGCCATGTCGGATGGATAGTTTATGGATACTTTCACTCTGTGGGTTGTCTCTTGGCTTTGTTGGTTGTTACCTTTGCTGTGCAGCAGCTTTTTAAGTTGATGTGATCCCATTTGTCCATTTTTGCTTTGGTTATCTATGCTATGGGGTATAATTCAAGAAATCTTTTGAGTGCTGGAGGTCCTGGCTAGAGCAAGCAGACAAGAGAAAGAAATAAAAGCATTCAACTACACAAAGAAGAAATGAATTTATCTTTGTTTGCAGATGATATCATCTTATATTTGGAAAAAAACTAAGGACTCCGCAAGAAAACTATTAGAACTGATAAACAATTTCAGTATCCGTACAAGACACAAAATCAACATACACAAAATCAGTAGTATTTCTATATGCCAACAGTTAACAGTCTGAAAAAGAAAAAAAAAATGTAATCCTATTTACAACAACTACAAATAAAATAAAGTACCTAGGAATTAGCCAAAGAAGTGAAAGATCTCTACAATGAAAACTATAAAGCCCTGATAAAAGAAACTGAAGAGGACACCAAAAAAATTGAAAGCTAGTCTGGATTTCATGGATTGGAAGAATCAACATTGTTAAAATGTCCATACTATCCAAAGCAATCTACAGATTCAATGCAATCTCTATAAAAATATCAAAAACATTCTTCACAGAGATAGAAAAATCATCCTAAAACTTATATGGGACCAAAAAAGACCCAGAATAGCCAAAGCAATCCTGAGAAAAAAGAACAAAACTGGAGGAGTCTCGTTACCTGACTTCAAATTGCACTACAGAGCTATAGTAACCAAAATAGCATGGTACTGCCATAAAAACAGACACACAGACCAATGGAACAAAATAAAGAACCCAGATGCAAATCAACACTTATAAAGTGAACTAATTTTCAACAAAGATGTCAAGAACGTACATTGAGGAAAAGACAATCTATTTAATAAATGGTGCTGGAAAAACTGGGTATCCATATGCACAGACTCATATCATATACTTGTTATGAGTATATGAAATTACTCTCTCCATACACCAAAATCAAATCAAAATGGATTAAAGACCTAAATCTAAGACCTCAAACTAGAAACTACTGAAAGAAAACATTAGGGAAACTCTCCAGGGGAAAAAATATTTAACTGTGTATTTGTAACAAGTTTCGTTACTCAGCACTGACCAATTCCCAAGTACTTCCCCATTTAAAATATGTTGGTGATGATTAAACTCTCCACCATACACCAAAATCAAATCAAAATGGATTAAAGATCTAAGACCTCAAACTAGAAACTACTGAAAGAAAACATTAGGGAAACTCTCCAGGGGAAAAAATATTTAACTGTGTATTTGTAACAAGTGTCATTACTCAGCACTGACCAATTCCCAAGTACTTCCCCATTTAAAATGTCTTGGTGATGATTAAACTCCCAGTTGTATGGAGTACGTCTGTGAGGTTTTATTTTGTTTCTTTCATTTATGAGAGGGAATGAGTGTTGTATTTATGGAGCTTTGGCATATATAAGAATGTTTTCTGTTACTAGCATACATAAATGACATCTTGGCTTGATTTGGAATTCTGTATTCCCAATTTTTTTTAATCTCAGATCTCTATAAACATATTTCTATTTGCTACTGAAAGTTAATATTGAAAAAAGTTAGCTACTCTTTTTATTTGCAATCCAAAATATGTTATTAATTTTTCCTAGAAAACTATAGCTTCTGGTCTTTTCTATCTATAAAAATAGTTTTCTATTATAACTTTAATTATACCTTCTCTTTTACTTGCTTTGTTTCTTTTTCAGAACATCTTATTTTCAATATATTAGATATTGTTTCTCTGTTCTTTGTATCTTATATCATACTTGTCATTCTTACCAATTCATCCCTTTTTGTGGGAGAAATTTTGAAGATTTTTGCTGACATCACTGACTTGATTTGTTTGGCATCAATTCTTTTCTACATTGACTCTAGTGAAGATTTTTATGTTCTTATTACAATTTAAAAAATTTCTTCAAGGTGGTTTTCAAAAACCTCATCCTGTTCTTACCTTATATTTTTCAGGTTTTTTTTTCATTCTGGTTTGAAATCCTAGGCCTAGGATTTGCAGATATAGTGCTAGCATAGATTGCCATGGCCATCAGCACTGTCACTTGTGTATTGGTAAAAACATCCCATCAACTGTGCACGACCCTAGCTCAATTTCTGATACTGCAGAAACCTTCATCTGGCCCTGGAAGAGAACATTCTGTTCTTACTACTCAGTTCTTTACCATAACAGGGAAAACATATATACTAACCAGCCTGCAGTTGTTTAACCAGGTGCAATCCATGACAAATTATACTTCCTAGCAAGCACTATTTCCAGTGCCTTACTTTCTCTGTTTCCATCATTACAGTTTTATCAGAAAGGTTGTTTTCTTTGGATGTGAATGGCACTCTCCATTTTCTTCTAACGCTGGCCTCATTATACAAGAAGTACTCTGCTACATGTGAGCCATTGAGAGGGGAGGAACAAGATTTCAGCCATCTCAAAAACAGTAAAGAGATGACTGCTCAGTTTTCTAATTAAAATAATATCTGGTGTCTAAAAATCAGGCAGTAAAAATGAGTCAAAGTCTCTGTCTCTGCATTTCATTTTCAGTTTTACTATACTAGTTCAGTGGGTACATTGCATGCAGGCCACTGATAATGCTTCTGCATTCGTTACTTGCAGAAACCCCTAGTTTCAAGTGAGAGGAATGAAATGGCATACCTTCACGGCATAGCACAAACAACTTTTTCAAGAAGCAAGATCCTTTGTTAGTATATGCCAAAACCTCTTATTTCTTTAGCTCTTACCTCTTGAAAGAAGTCTGTAAACCTGTCTTCGTTTTCTAGGTGAATGTTATTTTTTTCATTCCTTTTGAAAAGTAGTAAATTCAGATAAAAAGGAATTAAGGAATATAAATGTCCATGTCTTTTTATATATTTTTTAAATGTCTTTTCTTTCTGATACACTAGTTGAGCCTTGAGGAAAAGACCATATCTTATCCATCCTCCACCACCATAGCCTTGGATACATAGTAGTTATTCTGTATAAACCATCACAGTTACATCTTTCTGCTACTAAAGTATACATGGAAGAAAATGGCTCAACGTATGCCTATGATCTTTCCTCTACTCCTTGGATTTCATAAAACATTAACTTAAGAAATTTATAGAAAGATAATACAAGTCTTGAAGCTTTCTCAAGATAACCCTTATTTCAAGGAATCACTAGGAGGACTCATGGAACCTAAAAAGTTATTATACTAATGTTTACAGTTTATTATAGCAAAATGAACAAAAAGAAGGGACACACAGGGAAAATTCCAGGCAATTCCAGGCATGAGCTTCCAGTTATCTTCCCCCAGTGGAGTCTTATGGACAGTGCTTACTTCTCCCAGCAATGATGTATGACAATCATGTATGGGTATTGCCAATCAGGTAAATATATATCAACCAAGAATACTATACCAAGCAAATTTGTCCTTTAGAAATGAAGGAGAAATAAAGTCCCAGAGAGGTAAAAGCTGAGGAAATTCATCGTCACTAGACCTACCCAACAAGAAATGCCTAAGGGAGTTCTTCCAGTGGAAACAAAAGGGTGCTAATTACTAACATGAAAACATATGAATGTCTAAGAGTCACTGGTAAAGGTAAATATATAGTCAAATCCAAAATACTCCAATACTGTTATGGTGCTCTGTAAATCATCTCTATCTCTAGTATGAAAGTTAAAAGTCAAAACAGTCAAAAATAATAATAGCTACAATAAGTTTTTAAGAAACACATATAAAAAGATGTAAATAGTGATGTAAGTGACAAAAATTGTGTGGGAGAGAGGTATAAGTCTAATGTTTCTGTATGTAACAGAATTTAAGTTATCAGTATAAAATAGTCTATTATACTCATGAGATGTTTTATTTCATTCCTAGGTAAACACAAAGCAAAAAACTATAGCAGATACACAAACAAAAAGGAAAAGGGAATAAAAACTTAGCACTGCAAACAAACAAACAAAAAACAAATCACAAATATAAACAAGAGAAAAAGAAAGGAACAATAGATATACCAAATAATCAGAAAACAATGACCAAAATGGCAGTGGTAGTTCCTTATCTATCAGTAATTAATTACTTTGAATGTAAATGGATTACATTTTCCAATCAAAAGATGTAGAGTGACTGAATGGATAAAAGGTAAGATCCAATTATATTCTGCCTATTAGCCTTAAGAACACACATATTCTGAAAGTGAAAGAAAAAGATATTCCATGTAAATTGTAATCCAAAGACAGCAGGAGTGGCTGTACTTAAGAGAAAATAGACTTCAACTGAAAAGCTGTCACAAGAGACAAAGAAGGTCATTATTTAATGATAAATGCCTTAATTCTTCATGAGAATATAACAATTGATATGTACCCAACATTGGAGCATCAAAATAAATAAAGCAAGTATCAATAGACATGAAGAGAGAAATAGCAATACAATAATAGTAGGAGATTTCAGTACTCCACTTTCAACAGTGGACAGATTAACCCAACAGGAAATTAATAAGAAGATACAGGATTGAACTGTGCTTTACAGAAAATGGACCTAACAGAGATACATAGAATTTTACATCCAACAGCAGCAGGATATACATTTTCCTCTAGTGCACACAGAACATTCTCCAAGACAGAACATTTGATGGGCCACAAAACAACTCTTTTTAGATTAAAAAAGTTGAAATTCTATATTGTTTCTTGCTACAGTGATATGATCCAAATAAATAGCCTAATAATACACTACAAGGAACTAGAAATAGAAGAACAAACTAAACCCAAAGTTATCAGGAGGAAGGAAATAAATAATGAAGATCAGAACAGAAACAGAGAATAAAAGACCGTAGAAATTTTGAATAAAACCAAAAGTTAGTTTTTTGAAGTTTTTTTTAACATTGATCCAAAAGTCATCAATAAAATATTAACAAATATAATTCCACAAAGTACCAAGTGGGGTTTGTATCAGGTATGCAAGGTTGATGTAACATATGCAAATCAGTCAATGTGATACATCACATTAATAGACTGAAAGACAAAAACCACATAATCATATCAATTGATGCTGAAAGAATTCAACGAAGTTTCACAGCTTTTCTTGATTAAAAACTCCTGACAATTTAAGTATAAAAAAGTTCTTCAATATAATAAATGACAGTTATAAAAAATTCAGAGCTAACATTATGATCAATTGGGAGAAACTGAAAGTTTTTCTCTAAGATATGGCACAAGGCAAGAGTGCCCTTCACCACTTCTACTTAACCTGGTACTGGAAGTACTGTGAAGAGCAATTAGATAAGAAAAAGAAATAAAAGGTATCTATATCAGAAAGGAAGAAGTAAAATTACCTGCCTTTGCAGATGACATGATTCTGCACATAGAAAACTCTGAAGACTCCACCAAAAATCTGTTAGAACTAATATATTAATTCAGTAGTTGCAGGATGTTCAATCATTGTAAAAAATGTATGGTATTTCTATACACAAATAACAATCTAGCTGAAAAAGAAACCCAGAAAACAATCTCATTTAAAATAGTACCCCAAAAAACATCAAAAATAAATTGGTAGATTTAACTGCAGAGGTAAAAGATCTGTACACTGAAAACTGTACAACTTTAATGAAAGAAACTGAAGAGGACACAAATAAATGGAAAGATATTCCATGCTTATGCATAGAATAATTAAATATTGTTAAAAAGGTTCATATTACTCAAAGCAATATGTAGATTCAATGCAATCCCTATCAAAATCCCAATGGCATTCTTCACAGCAATATTTTTTTAAATACTAAAATTTGTGTACAACCACAAAAGACCCCAACTGACCAAAGTACTTCCCCTACCCTGCAAAAAAAGGGGAAGCCATCACTCTTTCTGTTTTAAAATTACATTACAAAGATATAATTATAAAAAGACTGTGGTACTAGCAAAAACAGACACATAATCAGTGGAATACAGAGCCTAGAAGTAAATTCAAATTTACATGGTGGACTAATTTTCAACATGGCACCAAGAACACACAATGCAGAAAAGAGAGTCTCTTTAATAAACTGTTCTGAGAAAACTGGATTTTCACATGCAAAAGAATGAAATTAACCCCTTATCTTACACCATAACATCAAGTCAACATAAGATGGATTAAAAACCTAAATCTAAGACCTGATACTGTAAAAATCCTGAAAGAAAACAGGGAAAAACCTTCTCAACATTGATTTTGCAATGATTTCCTGGATTTCACACTAAAAGCTCAGGCTTTGAAAGTAAAAATAAATAAATGTTCTATATCAAACTAAAAAGTTTCTACACAGCAAAATGAACAATCACCAAATTTAAAAGGCAACCTACAGATTGGGAAAAAATACTTGCAAACCATATATCAAATAAGGAATAAATATACAGTATTCTTAAAGCAATCATATCTTTCAATATCAAAAATATATATGACCTAATTTTAAAAGGACTTGAATAGATATTCTCCAATGATGACATGAAAATAGCCAACAGATATTTGAAAGGTGCTCAACATCACTAATCCTCAGGGAAATTCAAATCAAATCCATTATGAGATATCACTTCATACTTGCTAAGATCAAAAAGTTAAGAGATAAGTGTTGTTAAGGATGTAGATAGAGAAAAGAAACTCACGGATACTCTTGGTGGAAGATAACTAAAAACAAAACTAAAAATAATACTACCATATGACTCAACAATTCCTGTTCTGTGTATACACTCAAACTAAATGAAATCATAGCCTCTTGAAGATATCTGCACTCTCATGCTTGTTGCAGCATGAATAATATGAATAGCAAAGGCCAAGATGCAGAAACAACCTAGGTGTCTGTCAGTGGACAAATGGATTAAAAAAACCATGGTGTGTGTGTGTATATATATTATTTAGTCTTTAAAAAGGAGGAGATCCTACCTTTTGCCACAATGTGAATGGTTTTGGAGGACATTATGTTAAGTGAAATAAGCCTAACATAGAAAGAAAAATATCGCATGATCTCACTTATATGCGGAATCTTTGAAAAAAAAGGGGACAAGGGGATCACATACATAGAGATAGAGAATAAAACAATGATTACCACGATCAGGGTGGAGTAGTAGGAAAATGGAGAAATGTAGGTGAAAGGATATGAAGTAGCAAATATGTAAGATAAATAAGTTTAAAGATCTAATGTACAGCATGAGGACTGTAGTTAATAACAGTGTACTGAAATCAGAACTTTTACTGAATAAGTAAATTTTAGCAATTTTAGCTGCTCTTGTTATGGGGCGGGGTAAATGTAATTGTGTGAGATGATGGATGTGTTAATTTGTTTCACTATAGTAACAATTTTATTATATGTATGTCTTAAAACATCATGTTGTATACTTTAAATATGCAAAATAAAATGTATTTATTATTGTTTTTAAAGGAAGGCACCAGATGTGGTGGCTCACGCCTATAATCCCAGCACTTGGGAGACTGAGGTGAGAGGATTCCTTGAGCCCATGAGTTCGTGACCAGCCTGGGAAACAAAGCAAGACCTTGCCTCTACAAAAAATGGAAATAATTATCTGGGCATGGTGGCACACACCTGTAGTTTCAGCTCCTCAGGAGACTGACGTAGGAGACTTGAGCCCAGGAGGATCAGGCTGTAGTAAGCTGCGAACATGCCACTGCACTCCAGCCTGGGCATCAGACTAAGACCTTGTCTTTAAAAAAGAAAAAGTACCAAAAAAAAAAAAAAAAAAAAAAAGAAGCCAATGGCATTCCACAACCAAGAATAAACAACAAAGGTACCTTGTCATATTCTTTCTTAGTGTTACTTCCCTGTTATTAAGTCAATGACTTATACTCAAAGCAATGACATAGAAAGAAAAAAATAGGGCAATTTGTACTTCCTTTTCTTTTCAGTTCTTTCTTATTCATCAGTAAGCTGAAGGCAAAGAGTTGGTAGAATGCGTATGTATCACAAAATGAAATCAAACCAGCTGAATTAGTTTCATTCAGTGTTTCCGTTACTAAGAACAAAATTCCACTATTCCGTTAAGAAAAAAATATAGTCGCAAAAGAATCCCACCATTCTGTTGAGAACAAAATATACATGCAAGTATGAACTGTGAAATATGAATTCTATGCTTTTATTAATTTTGCCTACAAGTTAAATGTTCCTATTTAAAATACCATTGTACAATACAAAGATGATAATTATGTTAAATTTTAATTTTTATTTACTTAAAAAGGCATTAAATAGCAACCAAAAACACTATAAGAAGTCAAAAGTGAGACCTCAGATTAAAAAAACTCTGTTAATACCCATAACGGCACTTTATTTTTGCTTTTTGTCAAGCAGTCCTGAATTTTCATTTTACACTGGATCTTGCAAATCATGTAGCCAGTCCTGCAATGAAAATTTCACTCAAGCATTAAAAAAATATGACTGACCCAACTAATATACGGTTTAATTAGCTGACAGAGTTCTTTCAGAAGTGCAGGGAAATAAAAGCAGTATTATAAAGATATAATGAGGTTAGACTTGCCAGGATCTTTAACCTGAATAAGACAAGTGTGGTGGGTCCTGGATAGTTTTTCTAGCGAAAAACAAACATTTAAAAAAAGTTTAAAAACCATTTGTTTGCCTTTTATCAAATTTATTGTTAAATTAACAGAAAAATATATGTATCATAATTTGAAGTATGAATACATTGTGATAGGTTAAATTTAGCTAACTATATATACATTTTGTGATGATTTACCATTTTGGGGGGTGAGAACACAACATCTACTCTTAACATTTTTTCAATAATCAAATAGATTTTTAGTAACTATTGTCACCATGCTGTGTGGTAGGTATCAACAACATATTTTAAACACTAGTCATTATACCAATACAAAACTATTAGGTTAATTTCTAACATATATTTTAGGATAATTGAAGTAAAACCCTCTGGTATAGATTTTGAAAACAATATTTTGGAAGTATCAACATGTGAAGTATGGATTTTTGATTAGGACAATTTGAAAGCTAATCAACCCATCCCTTGAGTATAGATTAAAATTCCCTTGGACACACATGCATTCTACCATTTAAACTGAAGGATTACTCTGTACTAACAACATGACACCCCAGCCAATTTCTCTTGTGAGCTCTACAATTCTTATCTCTCTGTCAAACAGGGCCTCATTTCCTCCCATTAGCTTAAAGATATATTCAAATCTATTCCATCTTTAAAAGCAAAACCAATTCCCCATCTCCATGATCATACCCTCTACCCTCTACAAAAAGCTGCTTGACTCCAAGATATACTCTTAGCATACACCAAACAATTTAACCTCTTGGTGCCTTATTTTCTTTTCCTATAAAATGGTCATAATAATATAAAACTCCCAAGATAATTTACACTCATGTTCCCTTTTTCGTTTTAAATGTCACTTCCCCTAGGAAGCCCTCCTGACTTATATCTCTACCAAAACTGATTCATGAAGAGATAATAAGTCTAAACAGACTTGTAAGTAGTAAGAACACTGAGTCAGTAATCAAAATTCTCTCAACAAATGAAAGCCAAGCACCAGATAACTTCACTAATGAATTCTACCTGTTTAAAAAAGAATTAATGTCAATCCTTCTCAAACTCTTCTAAAAAGATTAAGAGAACTGAACATTTCCAAATTTATTTTATGAGGCCAGAGTTATCCTTATACCAAACCCAGACCAGAACTCTATAAGGAAAGAAAACTGCAGACCAGTATCCCTGATGACTATAGATACAAAAATTCTCAATAAAATACTAGCAAACTGAATTCAATGGCTCATTAGAAGAATCATGTAGCATCACTCAATAAAATTTATCCCTAAAATGCAAGTATGATTAAACATAGCAAAATCAATTAATGTGAAACAACACATTAACAAAATAAAGAATAAAAAGCACTTAATCATCTCCATAGATGCAAAGTATTCGGCAAAAGTCAGCCCTCTTTCATGATAGAAACTCTCAACAACGTAGGGATAGAAAGTCACTCAACATAATAAAGACCAGATATGAGAAGCCCATAGTTAGCATCATATTCAATAGTGAAAAACTAAAAGCTGTTCTTCTAAGATCAAGAACAAGACAAGGATACCCATTCTTGCTTCTTCTAGTCAATATAGTTCTAGAAGTCTAAGCCAGAGCAATTAGGCAAGAAACAGAAATAAAAGGCATCCAAATAGAAAAGAAAGAAGTTAAATTGCCCCGTTTGCAGACAACATGATCTTATATCTAGAAAATCCTAAAAACTCCATGAAAATCTGTTAGAACTAATCAATGCACTTAAGCTGCATGATAAAAATTAACATAAAAATAAAAAACTTTTCTACACACTAAAAAATAATATCTGAAAATATAATTAGGAAAACAATCCCATTTACAATAGCACCAAGATGAATAAAATACTTGAGTAAGGATTTAAAAGACTTATATAAATGTGTACCTTAGAGATAGTATGGGTGCTGTCTAGAACACTGAAATAAAGCAAATATTTCAATAAAATGGCTAACACAAGTTCTTTGGTTTCCCAGTGCATATATAAAAGTCATTTACATTATCCTGTAGTTTATTAAGTTTCTAAAGATATAACATTGTCTTTAGAAAGTATATAGCTTAACTAAAAATATTTTATTGCTAAACAGATGCTAACAATCATCTGAACCTTCACTGAGTCATAATGTTTTTGCTTATGGAGGGCCCTGACTCAATGTTAATGGCTGTCTACTGATCAAAGTAGTAATTGTTAATAGTTGGGGTGGTTGTGACAATTTCTTTAAACAAGACAACAATGAAGTTTGCTGCATGGATTGACTCTTTGTATCATGAAAGGTTTCTCTGTAGCATGTGATGCTGTAGATGGCATTTTATCCACAGTAGAACTTCTTTAAAAATTGGAGTCAAACTCTGCCACTGCTTTATCAACTAAGTTTATATAATGTTCTAAGTCCTTAGTTGTCATTTCAGTAATATTCATAGAATCTTCACCAGCAGATTTCATCTAAAAAAAAATCCACTTTATTTGATCATCCATAAGAAGTAACTTTTTATCTGTTCAAGTTTTATCATGAGATTGCAATCCAGTCACATCTTTGGGCTCCACTTCTAATTCTAGTTCTCTTGCTATCTCCATGACATCTGCAGTTACTTTCCCCACTCAAGTCTTGAGTCTCTCAAAGTCATCCATTAGGGTTGTAATCAACTTCTTTCAAATTCTGTTAATGCTGATATTTTGACCTCCTGGAAGTTGTTCGTTTGTTTTGTTTTTTGAGATAGGGTGTCACTCTGGCCCCTAGGCTGTGTGGTGCCATCATCTCTGTAACCTTGAACTCCTGGACTCAAGTGATCCTCCAGCCTTAGCCTCCTGAGTAGCTAGGGTTACAGGCATGTGCCACCATGCCTGGGTTTTTTTAAACTTTATTGTAAATTTATTTTTGTAGGGACAGGGTCTTCTTATGTTGTCCAGGCTGGCCTCACACTCCTGGCCTCAAGTGATCCTTCCACTTTGGCCACCCAAACCACTGGAATTACAGGTGTGAGACCCCTCTCCCAGCCACAAATGTTCTTTATGGCACCTAGAATGGTGAATCTTTTCCAGAAGGTTTTCAATTTACGTTGCCCAGATCCATAAGAAGAATCACTATGTATGGGAGCTATAACCTTACAAAATATATTTCTTAAATAATAAGACTTGAAAGTCAAAATTATGCATTGATTCATAGGCTGCAGAATGGGTATTGTGTTACAAGTCATGAAAACAATATGAATCACTTTGTTTATTTTTATCAGAGCTCTTGAGTGACAAGATGCATTGCCAATGAGCAGCAATATTTTGAAAGGAGTATTTTCTTTTTCTGAGCAGTAGGTCTCAACAGTGAGCTAAAACAGTCAGCAAACTGTGCTGTAAACAGATATGTTCTGTCATCTGGGCTTTGTTGTTTCATCTATAGAACACAGACAGAAAATATTTAGCATAATCCTAAAGGGCCCTCATATTTTCAGAATGGTAAATTAGCTTCAGCTTCAACTGAAAATCACCAACTACATTAAGCCCCTAACAAGAAAATCAGCCTATCCTTTGAAGTGTTGAAGACCTGCATTGACTTCTCTCTAGTTATGGAAGTCCTAGAGAGCATTGTCTTCCAACAAAAAGCTGTTTCATCTACATTGAAAGTCTGTTGGTGAGTGTAGCCAGTTTTATCAATTACCCTAGCTAGATCTTTTGGATAACTTACTGCAGCTTTTTCATCAACATTTGCTGTTTCATCTTGCATTTTTATGTTATAAAGACAGTTTTTTTTCCCTTTTTTTATCTTTCAGACTGAGTCTCACCCTGTCACCTAGGCTGGAGTGGAGTGGTGGGATCTCGGCTCACTACAACCTTCACATCCTGGGCTCAAGTGATTCAAGCAATTCTCTTGCCTCAGCCCCCTGAGTAGCTGGCTAATTTTTGTATTTTTTGTAGAGATGGGATTTTACCCATAGGCCAGGCTGGTCTGGAACTCCTGTCCTCAAGTGACCCACCTGCCTTGGCCTCCCAAAGTTCTGAGATTACAGACATGAGGCACCACCCCAAGCTGACAGCTTCTTTTCTTAAACCTCATGAACCAAACTCTGCTAGCTTTAAACTTTTCTTCTGCAGCTTCTTCACCTCTCCCAACCTTCATAGACTTGAAAAGAGCTAGGACTTTGCTCTGGATTAGGCTTTGGCTGGTTTGATCTATCCAGACTACTCAAATTTTCTCCCTATCAGCAATAAGGCTATTTCGATTTCCTATCATTCATGTGTTCACTGGAGTAGTAATTTTAATTCCTTCTAGAACATTTTCTTTGCATTCACAACTTGGCTTTGTGAAAGTTGTGTGAAAGGCCCAGCTTTCAGTCTATCTTAGGATTTCTACCTGCCTCCCTCACTAAACATAATCATTTCTAGCTTTTGAGTTAAAGTAAGAGACATGTGACTCTTCCTTTTACTTGAACACTTAGAAGCCATTGTATGGTTGTTAATTGGCTTAATTTCAACATTGTTGTGTCTCAGAGATAGTGAGGCCCGAATTGAGGCAGAGAGATATGGGAATTGCCTGTGGGTGGAGCAATCAGAAGACATGCATTTATCAATTAAGTTTGCTATCTTCTATGGGTGTAACTTGTTGTGCCCCTAACAATTACAATAGTAACATCAAGGTCACTCATCACAGAACCTGTAACAGATATAATAATAAAAAAATTAAAATATTGTGAAAATTACCAAAATATAATCCAGAGACATGAAGTGAGCACATGCTGTTGGAAAAACTACGCTGAATAAACTTAGTCAATGCAGGATTGTCACAAAATTTCAATTTGTGGGAAAAAAAAAAAGTAGTAATTGTGAAGCAAAATTAAAGAAAAATCCCAATAAAATGAGATATGTCTATACTGAAAACTATAAAATATTGAGAAAAACTATAGGAGACACAAACAAAGAGAAATGTATCCTGTGTTTGTGGACTGAAAGATCTCATATTGTTGAAATATTCATATGACCTGAAGTGATCTACAGAGTTAATGCACTTTCTATAAAAATTCTAATGACATTTTTAATAGAAATAGAAAAACAGTTCTAAATTTATGTGGAACTACAAATGATCATGAATACTCAAACCATTCTTGAGAAATAAGAACAAAATAAGGTGCATCAGATTTCTTGATTTCAAACTATATTACAAAGCTACAATAATCAAAACAATATGGCATGGTCATAAAGACAGATATATAGATCAATGGACAAGAATAGGAATCCCAGAGATAAATCTATACATGCATGATCAACTGCATTTCAACAAGGGTGCCAAAAATACACAATGGGGAAACAATTGTCTCTTTAATAAGTGGTGTTGGGAAAACTGAATATCCACATGCCAAGAATGAAATTGGAATCTTACTTTACACCATCCACAAAAATCAACTCAAAACTGATTACAGATTTAAATGTAAGACCTGAAGCTGTAAGACATCTAGAAGAAACACAGGGGAAAAGCCTCACGGCTTAGTCTTGGCAATGATTTTCATAAATAAAACACTAAAAGCACAGGCAATAAAAGCAAAAAATAGACAGGTGGAATTATATCAAATGAAGAAGCTTCTGCACAGCTAAGGAAACAACAGAGTAAAGTGTCAACCCGTGGAATGAGACAAAATGTTTGCTAACCATGTATTTGAGAATGGGTTAATCTCTGAGATACATAAGGAATTCCTACAACTCAAATGTAATAACCCAATTAAAAAATGGGATAAGGACCTAATAGATATTTCTCCAAATAAGACATATAAATGGCCAACAGGTATGTTAAAAATCTTCAGTGTCACTAATATCCAGAGAAACTCAAATCAAAACCACAATCATGTATCACCTCATACCTGTTAGGATGGCTATTATCAAAATAACAAAAGACAACAAGTATTGGGGGAAATGTGCAGAAATTGGAATCTGTGGGGGATGTAAAATGTTACAAACACTATGAAAAATAATACAGAGTTTCATTTAAAAAGTAAAAAGGAACTACCATATAATCTAGCAATCCCACTTCTAGTATGTATCTAAAAGAATTAAAATCAGAACCTAGAAGAGATATTAACACTCTCATGTTCATTATAGCACTATTTACAATAGCCAAAACGTGAAAACAATCTAAATGTTCATCAGTAGATGAATGGATGAAGAAAATAGGGTATATACATAGGAGGGCATATTATTCAGCCTTAAAAAGAATGATATTTGGCAATATGGAACAGCATGGATGAATATGGAGACTATTATGCTAACTGAAATAAGGCAATCACAAAAAGGCAAATATTTCATAATTCACTTACATGATATAACTGTAATATTAAAATTCATAGAATTGAAGAATGGAATGATGATTACCAGAGGCTGAAGGAGGGGTAAATGAGGAGTTACCAATCAACTTGCATAAATGTTCATTTAAGCAAGATAAATAAGTTGATTATTGATTAGCTGAGAGCTGCATAGTGTTGTACCTTTAGTCATCAATAATGTATCAATAAAGTATGGTACACTTAAATTTTATTTTTGTTTTGTAGATGGAGTCTTACTCTGTGACCCAGGCTGGAGTGCAATGGTGTAATCTCAGCTCGTTGCAACCTCTGCCTCCCGGGTTCAAGCGAGTCTCCTCCCTCAGCCTCCCCAGTAGCTGGGACTACAGATGCATGCCACCAAGCCCAGCTAATTTTTGTATTTTCAGTAGAGATGGGGTTTCATCATGTTGGCCAGGATGGACTTGATCTCCTGACCTTGGTACACTTAAAATTTTAAGAAGGTAAATACTGACCAGGCACAGTGACTCACACCTGTAATCCCAGCACTTTGGGAGGCCAAGGAGGGTAGATCACTTGAGCTCAGGAGTTCAAGTCAGCCTGGGCAATATGACAAAACGCTGTCTCTACTAAAAATACAAAAATTAGCCAGGAGTGGTGACCCAAGCCTGTAGTCCCAGCTTCTCAGGTGGCTGAGGTGGGAGAATTGCTCAAACCTGAGAGCAGAAGCTGCAGTGAGCCAAGATTGTGCCACTGAAACCAGACAGAGTGAGAATCTGTCTCCAAAACACACACACACACACAAAAAGAAAGAAAGAAAAGAAGGTAGACATTGTGTTAGGTGTCTTATTGCCATAATACAATAAAATAATTTAAAGTTAACATAGAATTATCATATGACTCAGCATACTCCTATGACTACTCCTATGACTATATCTAAAAGAATTGAAAACAGTTATTGTCCAGAAAAGTTTATAACATCACTGCTTAAATAGCCAAGAGGTGGTAACAACTCAAATGTTTACTAGTTTATGGATGCATAAACAAAATGTGGTGTGTCTATACAATGGAATAACATTCTGTCTTTTTTGTTTGTTTGTTTGTTTGTTTGTTTTTGAGATGGAGTCTCACTCTGTTGCCCAGGCTGGAGTGCAGTGGCGCGATCTCGGCTCATTACAAGGTCCACCTCCTAGGTTCTTGCCATTCTCCTCCCTCAGTCTCCTGAGTAGCTGGGACTACAGGCGCCCACCACCACGTTCAGCTAATTTTTTGTATTTTTAGTAGAGATGGAGTTTCACCATGTTAGACAGGATGGTCTCGATCTCCTGATTTGTGATCCACCCGTCTCGGCCTCCCAAAGTGCTGGGATTACAGACATGAGCCGCTGCACCCGGCCATAACATTCTATCTTTAAAAGGAAAGAAGGAAATACTACTACATGCCACAAAGTGGATAAACTTTGAAAATATACTAAGTGAAAGGAAAGGTCACATATTCTATGGAATGTCCAGAACCAGTAAATACATAGCAACAGAAAACATATTAGTAGTTGCCAGGAACTGTGGGCATGGGAGTGGAAGTGACTGCTTAATAGAAATGAGGTTTTCTTTTGGGGTGATGAATAGATGTGATGGTTGCACAAAATTGTGACTGTATTAAATGCCACAGAATTGTGTCCTTTAAAATGATTAATTCTATGTTATCCAAATTTTACCTCAACAGAAATTAAATAAATAAAGGAGAACACATTCCAGGAATGTATGGGTGCCAAGGTGATTCGAGAATGTAGCTCTGAGATCTTTCAGTTCAGAAAAAGGTATTCCAGTCAGAAGACTAACGTCAGAATATTCAAGGGGAAATAGTGGACTAAAGCTACTAGGGTAAGGATTTATAGCATGAGGAAGAGAATGCTTAGTTATGAGTAGATATTCCAAGTTCTCGGGAAAGGAGGGGATTGATAGTATAAAAAGAGCTATTATGGCTATAGTATTGTTAGAGCTGCCTGTGATTCATTTTTTATTTTTTCAAGGTACAGAACTTTCTCATAGCAATGAACCTCTCAGGTATGTGCTTATGAGATGCCTGGTTAACTTTGAAAAACATATTGTAATATTATATCTATATATCATCTTTCTACCCCTATTTCTCCCACCAAGAAAAACTCTTCCCTCAAAATATGCCAGTATGTTTTCTCTGAACATCTTTGATTGATAGCTACAGCAAGCGACTCTCTGAAGGCTTGGTCAGAGCAGCTATAATGTCATTCAACCATGACTGATGAAAGCAAGGCTGCATGTCACTGTTTATTGAGTACTGAGTTTAATTGTCCCTGTAAAGCCTTCAGATCTTCCCTCTGTAAACATAGTTACAGGAGTTGAACGTTCATACACACACACACACACACACACACACACACACACACACACACCACCTAGTAATACAGTGTTTTAGACACTTTTTGCCTCTATGCCCTCATTTAACAAATGTGAAAACAGGCTTAGTGAGAAGAATTAGACTAGAAGTTAGTGAGGAGAACCATCGTTTAGTTGTTAAGCCCTGGGTCCTTCCACCTCCACAAAGATGCTTCACAGAGGTGTGTAAAGTGCCTTAGTTTCTATGGTCTTATGCCATGTTCAGTCACATATGCAACTGAGTTGAGACTCAAGAGGAGCAGTCACCTCAGTAATCTTAATTTTCTCTGTGCTTTCCTTCTGCTAGAAATCTTGGCCCTCCAGCATAGAATTATCTGGAAAAGCCCAGGGGAGTTGAAATACAGACTCAGTGCAGCTCTATTTTTAGACACAGACTTAATGGTTGACTCCCATTGAAATAACTGAATTACAGAATTGAAGTTTACTGCTTCAGAGTACTAAAAAGACTTTGTATTTTGGAAGTTAATTAAGAGTATTGAATATTCTTTGTGGTCAAGGGGCAGGGTTGCTTTTTGTATGTGTCTCTGTGCCTAAAATGGTATTTGGCATTTAGTAGAAGTTCCATTCACATTAGCTGATGGAGAAAGGCCTGCTAGTCTATTCTTATCCTTTAGTACAGCAGTCCTCAACCATTTTGGCACCAGGGATGAGTTTCATGGAAGACCATTTTTAGATGAATAGGGGGTGGAGTGACTTCGGGATGAAACTGTTCCACCCCAGATCATCAAGCATTAGATTTTCATAAGGAGTGCACAACCTAGATCCCTCACATGTGCAATTCACATGGGATTCTCACTTCTATAAGAAATATAATGCCTCCACTGATCTGAGAGGCAGCAGAGCTCCGGTGGTAATGCTCACTCACCAGCTGCTCACCCCCTGCTGTGGGCCTGGTCCCTAATGGTACCGATCTGTGACCCAGGGGTTGGGAACCCCTGCTTTAGAAAGCTCACTCTGACAAGCTGTGTCTTAATGAAAGGCAGTTTGGATGGCTGTTGAGGATGTGGATTTTGTCCAGCTTCAAAGCCCAGGCCGGACACTTCTTATTCAAGTTACTTATTTATTTGCATGTCTGTAAAATCGTTAACGTAACAATACCTGCATCATAGGGTTACATGACTATGAGGATTAGATGATTTTATCTAATTAAAATAGTGTCTGACGTTTAATAAGCACCATGTGCTTGCAGTTATTATTATAAATATGAGTCCTAGGGTCATACTACAGAAGTCAGTCATTGTTTAACAGTTATTACATGTAAAGGATTATGTGAGTTCATAAGACACAATGTGCACGTTTATACAAGTATATAAAGTTGGGGTTTATCACCATAAAGATGTTTTATGAAGTTATTTTGTAGTTATCTGTCCTTTCAAAAATTGCTTCCCTCTTGTCTCTACCAAAGAAAACTGTTCAGTAAAAGTTTGTGATTAGGTTCTCATAATCTATAGTAATATTCGGTTGATTAAGACAAGATAAGTCTCAGTAAGGCAATATTCTATGAGGGAGATGGCTTTCCTGATTTTTATAGGCTGTGCAGATACAATATACAGTGACTGCAAAAGTTTTCTAGAGCCTGCCAAACACAGCTCAAGTGATCTGCCCGCCTCAGCTTCCCAAAGTGCTAGGTATACAAGCATGAGCCACTGCACCCAGCCTAGATTATCATTATTTCTTTTTTTTTTTTTTTTTTTTTTTTGAGACGGAGTCTCGCGCTGTCACCCAGGCTGGAGTGCAGTGGCCGGATCTCAGCTCACTGCAAGCTCCGCCTCCCGGGTTCACGCCATTCTCCTGCCTCCGCCTCCCGAGTAGCTGGGACTACAGGCGTCCGCCACCTCGGCCAGCTAGTTTTTTTTGTATTTTTTAGTAGAGACGGGGTTTCACCGTGTTAACCAGGATGGTCTCGATCTCCTGACCTCGTGATCCGCCCGTCTCGGCCTCCCAAAGTGCTGGGATTACAGGCTTGAGCCACCGCGCCAGGCCTTGATTATCATTATTTCTATTAACAAGCATGCAAAACAGATAAGATGAAAACTCAGAAAAAGTAAAATTATGCCCATGGACAAAAATGAAGTCATTGAAGTCATATAGAAGAAAGTAAACACATAAAATCACACACAAAAAAGTCCACTAAATCAGTGCATTTTTTTCACAATGAAAAAATATTTAGATAAAATAATGTAACCTTTTGATATTGAGTTAAATTGAATTGGAAACACTCTTACAGGGTTAATCACAATTTCTTCATTAGAAAGTTTTTTCCTTACATTTTGTTCTTTATGTGAAAGATATATTCTTTCAAATCTTTAATAAAACACTATAATTCATTTCATCAACATACTGTAACATATGCCATAAAAATATAATATGTCATAGATCATTCTACAGAGTTCCATAAAAAAAGGAAATGGTGAAAATAAATCACATTGTCTTCTATTTTGTCTTGAAAGTAAACATCAATACTCAGGGAAAACTCCTTTAAATGGAAGAGAAATATAAAATGGAAATGGAGCATATCCTTTTATATCCTGAATATGTAAGCATACTGTTTAGAACATAAGGCTTTTAGAATTTAACAACTTGTCACAACTCCCAAAAGCCCTATCATCCTCCATGCTGAAAAACAGATAGACACATTTTAAAATATTGCAAGTAGATGAAACTAAAGAGGATCTGATATTTGACCACAATTTCTGGATAAAATATAAAATGTCACTAAAGACTTTAATAAACAGGAAACCCTTCATGTGAAAATAGAGTGGTTCGAACTTATTTTTGTTATCCATTAACTGTTTATAGGATTAATTTGAAATTATTACATATTTCTGTTTTGCAACAATATTCTTAACTCTCTTGAGTCTACAATGAGGATAACATAGTATAGCTACACTCCAGGCAACCCTACCCACTGCCGTAAAATTAGTCTTATCCTTCGAAAGGCCAGCTCTGATCACACCATAACCTTATTTAAAAATTGTAATGATTTTCTATGTGCCTAAAAAATAAGTCTCACTGTGTAGTTTAGTAATCAACATCCTCCAGACCTTCACTCACCCCCTGCCTCCCAATGTTGTCTCTCGTCTAATGTCCAGCCAAACTTCATTATTCCCTAAAATTCCTGTCTGTGCTTTTATTCACACTGCTCCTTTCGCTAACAATTTTTCCCTGTGGCGGCATGTTCGAATGCTAGATAACTTTTTTCCATGCAATCTTTGCATGTTTAAACCTAAATAATATCTAAAGCTCAATCAAATTTCAACTTCTTTATGAATCTGTCTTTCCATACAAAACTCTTCTGCTTGACCCTGTGCAGTGGTTCATGCTTGTAATCCCAGAACTTTGGAAGGCCCGGGCAGGTGGATCACCTGAAGTCAGAGTTCGAGACCAGTCTGGCCAACATGATGAAACACCGTCTCTACTAAAAAATACAAAAATTAGCCAGATGTGGTGGCAGGCACCTGTAATCCCAGCTACTTGGGAGGCTGAGGCAGGAGAACTGTTTGAACCCTGGAGGCAGAGGTTTCAGTGAGCTGAGATCATGCCACTGTATTCCAGCTGGGCAACAAGAGTGAAACTCCATCTTTAAAAAAAAAAAAAATTCTTCTTCTAAACCCCTGTATATAGTAAGTACTTTGTACCCTAAATTGTCATCATTTTCATATCTTTCTTAACTCCCTTACAAAACCATAGCTCTTTGAAAGCAGGATGCATAAGAGATTAATTTTAGAGCCCAGAGTGAAGAGTACAAAGTGAATCATCTGAAATATGTGCTGAGTGAAATTATATTCTGTATCTTTGGGATTCATTGTTAATTATCATTTGAATGATTCTCTCCTTTTGTGCTTCCTTGGATCTGGTTTTCTTGAGAGACGAGGGGAGGGACAAAGAAGAAAATGGGGAGTGAGTTCCCATTGGTTCCTTTTTAGAAAAATTGCCCGAGCTTTCTTCTTTGTCCTAAAAATTACTTGACTGCTTGACTACTTACCCATGTTCCAAATGTTGAATTGGTCATTCAGACTGCAGAAATAAGTGGGCTTAAGCAAAACAAAAAGTCAAATAATTGTCAGTTAAAAAATAAGAAAAAACTCCTTTAAATGGAAGGGAAATATAAAATGGAAATGGAGCATATCCTTTTATATCCTGAATATGTAAACATACTGTTTAGAACATAAGGCTTTTAGAATTTAACAACTTGTCACAAGTCCCAAAAGCCCTATCATCCTCCATGCTGAAAAACAGATAGACACATTTTAAAATATTGCAAATATATGAAACTAAACAGGATCTGATATTTGACTCAGACAGTTAAATTTATACCAAAATAAAACTGGAATCCCTAATTATATAGCTCCACGTTTTGGAGGCAGGTTACATTTTGGAGTTCAGAATGAAAGTAAATCCAAGGCTCCCAAAGCAGACACAAGTTTTAAAAATTTCCAAAACCATTTGTCAACCTGTTTCACATATCAACTACAATGAATTACAGCGCAGAGAAATCACACTTAGATTGGAGGCAAAGTGAGATTAACCCAGTAGGCCATATCTTGTTTTCAAGTACGTACCTCTAGCATCAGTTAAAAAAGAAAGACTTTTTATTACATTGACATTGATAAAAACAGAATTTGTTCCGTTGAGTTTTCCTTCCATTTCAATCTTTTGGGAGAAATTCTTAAATTATTTTAAGCCAGCAGAATAACATAATCTCCAAAGTTTTACTATCAACTCTTCCCAGAGCACTGTTAATATGTAGAAGCTTAGAAAATTTATGGGATCTGTCTTAGATTTAAGTGGTTATGAAAATACAATCCTCTATGTCATGTTAAATGCCCCAAAAGACCCATCTGTTTCTCATTTTAATAGTAACTCTCACTTTATCTAAACTCCTAAGTTCATGCCTTATACTATACAACACATTGGGAAAGACTTTTAGTAAATGTAACTTATAGCGTAGTAGTATGTTCTAAATTTTCAAAGCTTGGGGATTCAGATTCTCTCTCTCTCTCTCTCTCTCTCTCTCTCTCTCTCTCTCTCTCGCTGTCTGTCTGTCTGTAGTTGAGCCTATATGACATCATTATTATCAATCCAACTAAACGAGCCTATATGACATCATTATTATCAATCCAACTAAACTTCGCTCTTGGGTCTGGCCATTATACTACACATGACTTAAGTTCTTCTGTTAATAGTATTTTCATTAATCACCCACCAGTCTCTACATAACCTCCCACATCCTCTGAACCCGCTTTAATTTGGTTCCAACCTGCCACCACTGAAATAAGATTCCTCCCTCAAGGGTCACCGATGATGTGTTAAATATTTTAAAATTCTCTTTTTAGTCATTCTCCTTAACCTTTCTACAATACTTGGGACTGTTGGCCACCTTCTCTTTCCTGAATCTCTTCTATGTATCTAATTACTCCTCTGTATCTTGCATGATTCTTCTCCTCTGTATTTGATCACTCTTTCTCATTTCACTTTACTACACCTACTGCTCTCTAAATATTGGCATTTTCCTGGCTTCCATCCTTGGTGCATTTCCTTTCATACCTTATGTTTTGAGTGAGCTCCTTCTCAGTGATGAATGCAAGGCTGACCTTCTTACCAAGATACAGATTCCTATTTCCAAATGGCAAAGGCTTCTGAATATTTTCACTTAGATGCTCTGCAGATTTCTCAAGACTAGTATACGCCAAACTAAACTAATATATTTTTCTCTTATACGCCTACTTTTAGCTGAATAGGTATTACCAATTTTATTAATGACTTCCATTCATTTTCCAACCTGGAGACCTTAGGTTTAGTTTTACTCCCATTCTCTTTCTACCTTCCCCCTGCCCAATCTAATCTGTCAGAAAGCCTCATGGGTTTACCTTCACAGTACTCCCCACATAATTCTTTCATTGCTGCTTCTACCCTTTCTGATCCTGGATCAGATTATCATTTTTCATCTAATCCCTAAATCACCTTCATGTTTTCCCCATATTCAAGTCTTCCTCATTCTGCCTTAACACTGCCATAATCCTCCTTCAAAAATATGTGGTCCATGATAATTTTTCCCTTCTATAAAATCTTCAAAATCTTTTCAAATCCTGTAAAATAAAGTAGAACTACAAAAAAGATGAAGGGACTGCGTTGAGCTGGAGCCAGCTCCTAGCAGCTCTCGAGGGCAGTCAAAGAATGTTTTAGTTTTCTATTCTGTACATACATTAGTTCCTCTGTTTCTTCTATGCTTTCCATAAGGTATAGATTTTACAGCCTTTCAGGTCTGCAATTGCATTACTTCCTGGGATGGCCTTTTTTCAAAGATTAGGGAATCCAACTAATAATGTTTTTCTCACTGACTATAAACTTCTCCAAAGATTACAACAGATAATTCATAAAATTGGCATTTCTAAACTTGGAACCTTATTAGCACACTCTCAACAATTTTGTAGCAGGACTTTTTAAAAATGATCTTAATTTTGCCTCCATCTTACACCACAATGAAATTTTGATAGCTTAGCATCAGTGTGATTTTTTTTCAGCATGCTCTATCACTGATACTAAAAATTGGTTTCATAAATAGGCCATTTGAAGCCCCCTGAAGAAATCAGAGAACCATCAGATTCCTATATTCTAAGCCATTCTGAATTCTACAGCTGAACCGAAGACAGGGTCATTTCCCCAGGGTGTCTCTGAACCAAGAAAAGCAAATACTTCAAGGAGCAAACCATAAATTTCTAGCGTTTACACCTAATTCAAGCTCTAGAGTTGCATCTTCAAACTTGACTCCACCTTGAACCTTAGTTGAGCTGTTGCTGGAATTGAGCTTTTAATAAATCGTTCTTATATCAGTCATAGCACAATACTCAAATTCTCTATCTGCCTTAGAAATTGTAGCTTACAAATCCTTGACCTTTATTTAATTCTGGAATATTCTTTTTCTTAAATGCCACATCCTCTAGTCAGAATACAAGATATTTTGGAACTTAAGAAACACAGTTATCTTGCTACTAGAGCAGCATTTAGAAAATAAACCATTCTTAGCATAAAATCTGTTAGCGAAGATCCTGCTATTCACTACATTGGATAAAACCCTACTAATAAAATCACTAATTAAATTCACTTACACGTAGAGAGAAGATGATATCACAAAATCATAGCTGGGATATTTAGATTTTATAAGAAAATTCAAGGAGGCTCAGAGATTCCGGATAAGCACATTAGAATTTCTGAGAAATTTAAGGAGCTATTTTTCTTTCATTTACCTTTTATTCTGTTTAAGGAAGGCAGAAAATGCGTAATAGATACAATGCATGAGTAAAGCAAATAGTATGTTAGATTCAGATGAGTGATATGAGAAAAAAGGAGACTAGAACAGAGGAATGATGATGAGGCAACAGGATGGGACAAGGGTGAATTTTCAATAGGATGGTTAGGTTGAATCTTAGTAAGAAGGGAACATTTAAACAAATATTTGACATAGATCAAAGTGTCAGGCAAACAGAAGTCAAGAAAAAAAGTCTAAAAAAGTTTAAACCCAATGAATCAGTCCATTGAGGTTAAACATTTAAACAGTGTCTGATTTCTTTTTTTTTTTTTCTTTTTTCTTCTTCTTTTTGTTTTGAGACAGAGTCTCGCTCAGTTGCCCAGGCTGGCTGGAGTGCAGTGGCGCAATCTCAGCTCACTGAAACCTCTGCCTCCTGGGCTCAAGCTGTTCTCCTGCCTCAGCCTATCGAGTGGCTGGGATTACAGGTACTCGCCACCATGCCTGGCTAATTTTTTGTGTGTGTTTTTAGTAGAGACGGGGTTTCACCTTGTTGTCCAGGCTGGTGTTGAAATCCTGACCTCAGGCAGGCGATCTGCCAGCCTTGGCCTCCGAAAGTGCTGGGATTACAGGCGTGAGCTACCGTGCCCGGCCCAGTGTCTGTTTTCTTTAACTCCTTTACTTTTTGAAATCAGGGCTGATTAGGCAGGTTGTAGTAGCAACTCTTCTTCAGCCCTAGGCATGACACAGGGGTGACTACCCTGTCCCTGCATTCTAGAACTTTAAAAAATAGACATATCTAATTATGCCAAGTCAAAGTCTCATGGATAGGATAACTCAGGCCTCTCTATTTATTATTTTTTAGAAAAATTATGTGTATAATTTTAATTTAATTTATTTATTTGTGCAATTTTGCTAAATGGTTATATTGTATACTGGTGAAGTATATATCTAGGCTTTTAATGTAACCACCATCTGAATAATGTACATTATAGCCATTAAGTAATTTCTCATCCTTCTCCTCCTCCCACCCTCCCACCCTTCCAAGTCTCTAGTATGTATTATTTCACACTCTATGTCCATGTATACACATTATTTAGCTCTCCTTTACAAGTGAGAGTATGTGGTATTTGAATGTATGTATATACATATATGTCATATCCTTATCCATTTTTCAATGATGAATACTTTCGTTGATTTCAAATATTCATTGTTGTGAATAGCACTGTGATAAACATACAAGTGCAGGTTTTTTATATATATTGACTTATTTTCTTTTGGGTAGATACTCAGTAATGGGGTTGCTGGATCAAATAGTAGTTACATTTTAGTTATTTGAGAATTCTCTCTACTGTTTTCCATAGAGATTATACTATTAATAATTTACAGTCCTACTAATAGTGTATAAGCATCCCTTTTTCTTTGCATTCTCATCAACATCTGTTATTGTCTTTTTAATAATAGATATTCTGACAGTTATATCTCATTGTCATTTTAATTTGCATTTATCTGATGCTTGGTGATATTGACAATTTTTTATATGCTTTTTGGCTGTTTGTATGTCTTCTGAAAAATATCTATTCATGTCCTGTTTCTACATTTTAATGGGGCTATTTATTTTTGCTGTTGTTGAGTTGAGTCCCTTGTAATTCTGGATATCAGTCCTCCGTCAAATGTAGTTTTCAAATATTTTCTCCTTTTCTGTAGGTTGTCTGTTGATGATTCCTTTTGCAGTGCAGAAGCTTTTTGGTTTAAAGTCCCATTTTGACTATTTTGTCTTTGTTGCTTGTGCCTTTGAGATCTTAGTCATGAATTCTTTGCCTAGACCAATGACCAGAAGCCGTTTTTCCAATATTTATAGTGTTTTAGGTCTGATAATTTAGTATTTAATCCATCTTCAGTTGATTTTTGTATGTGGTGAGAGATAGAGGTCCAGTTTTATTCTTCTGAATATGGCTATCCAATTTTCCCAGTACCATTTAAAAAATAAGGTTCCCTTTCCCCAGTGTATGTTTTTGTCACCTTTGTTAATGATCAGTTTCAGTTGGTTGTAGATATGTGACTTTATTTCTGGGTACTCTAATGTGTTTCATTGATCTATGAGACTATTTTTATACTAGTGTCATGCTGTTTTGGTTATTATAGGCTTGTGATATTATTTGAGGTCAGGTAATGGGATGCCTCCAGCTTTATTCTTTGGCTTAAAGTTGCTTTGGCTACTTGAGCTCTTTTTGGGTTCCATATACATTTTCAGATTTTTTTTTTTTTAAATTCCGTGAAGAATGGCATTGGTATCTTGATGGGGATTGCATTGAATCTGTAGATTGCTTTAGGTGGTATGGTCACCTTAACAATATTAATTATTCTGATCCATGAGCATGAAATGTTTCTCCATTTGTTTGTGTCATCTGCAGTTTATTTCATCAGCATCCTGTAGTTCTCCTTGTTGAGATCTTTTACTTCCTTGTTTAAATATATTCTTAGGTATTTTATTATTTTTGTAGCTCTTGTAAATGAGATTGTCTTCTTAACTTGGTTCTTGTTTTGTTATTGGTGTATAGAAATACGGATTTAAGTATATTGATTTCATATCCTGAAACTTTACTATATTTATCAAATCTAAGAGTTTTTAAAGGAGTTGTTAGGGTTTTCTAGGTACAAGAGTATATCATCTGTGAACAGAGATAATTCAACTTCCTCTTTTCCAATTTGGATGCCTTTTATTTCTTTCTCTTGCCTGACTGCTCTGGTTAGGATTTTCAGCACTATGTTAAATAAGAGTGGTAAAAGTAGACATATTTGTCTTGCTACAGTTCTTAGGAGCATTGCTTTCAACTTTTCCCCATTCAATATGGTGTTGGCTGTAGGTTTGTCGTAGATGGCCTTTATTATTTTGATTTATATTCCCTCTATGCCTAGTCTGCTGAGGGTTTTTATCATGAAAGAATGTTGAATTTCGTCATTTTTTTTGTATGTATAGAGATGATTCTCTATACATGCAACAGTTTTAATTCTTCTATTTATGTGATGAATCATATGTATTGATTTGCAAAGGTTGAAACATCCTTGCATTTCCGGCATAAAACAAAACTGATAAACCTCTATCTAAACTAACCAAAGAAAGGAGAGGGAAGATCCAGACACAATCAGAAGAAATGAAAGAGGAGACATGACAACTGATACCACAACTGATACTACAAAAGATCATGAGAGACTACTATAAACAACTCTACACACACAAGCTAGAAAACCTAGAGGGGAGCAGGATGCATTCCTGGAAACATGCAACTTCCCAAGATTGAACTGGGAAGAAATGGAAATCTTGAATAACTAATAATAAGTAGTGAGATTGAATCAGCAAAAAGAAAATCTCCCAATCAACCCTGCCCCCCAAAAATCCCAGAACCAGATGGATTGACAGCCAAATTCTACCAAACCTATAAAGAAGAACCGGTACCCATCTTCCTAAAAACTATTCCCAAAAACTGAAGAGGAAAGAATCCTACCTAACTCATTCCGTGAAGCCAGTATCATTCAGATAACAAAGCCAGATAAGGACAAAGCAACAAAAGAAAACTATAGCCCCAAATCCCTGATGTATATAGATACAGAACTTCTCAACAAAATACTAGCAAACTAGATCCAACAGCACATCAAAAAGGTAATACACTACGATCAAGTGAGTTTATTTTATGTTTCTCTATTTAAAAGCTTCCTTGTGATTCTGATCCATAGTAGGGGAAAACTGTTCATTCCCCTTTCCATGAAGGCTTCAGGGCTGGAGGAGGAGAAAAAAAATAAACGAATCCAAGTTTGCTGAGGGCCTCCTATGAATGGGCTACTATACTGAGCACATTCCAGTTCTCATTTAGGACTTCACTAGGATAAAACATGAATTATGATCTGCGATTTTCTTAACTCTTAAAAAAGAATTGTCTACATTTTAAATTAATTTTCTTTGTCCAGCCTTTTTCAGAAATATTTTTGAAATTCGTTTATTGGATTATTTTGATAATATTTGTTTTCCTAATGATGCTTCTCAATTTTATTTAGAAATGAGATATCGGAGTGAATAGAGTGTTATTAATTAGTGCTTATGAGTATACTGTTGAAGTTGAGGTTGAGGACCTTTCACATTACCAAATAGAAGTTGTATGTCTAATGATGAGGTGTTGGGATTTGAAGAAACCACCTTGGGCCTGCATCCTGGGAAGCCATGTGAATTTAGGCAAGTAATTTAATTTTTCTAAGCCTCAGCTTATTTTTTCTGTAAAATGGAGATGTCTTACTTTGAGTTTTCTCAGAAGCTGACTTTGACACGGGAATTTGAGTGCAAATACTTTATTTGAAATTAGCAGACCGGGCTCGCTGGTTCACGCCTGTAATCCCAGCACTTTGGGATCACGAGGTCAGGAGATCGAGACCATCCTGGGTAACACGGTGAAATCCTGTCTCTACTAAAAATACAAAAAATTAGCCGGGTGTGGTGGCGGGCGCCTGTAGTCCCAGCTTCTCCGGAGGCTGAGGCAGGAGAATGGCGTGAACCCGGGAGGCGCAGTTTACAGTGAGCGGAGATCGCACCACGCACTCCAGCCTGGGCGACAGAGTGAGACTCCGTCAAAAAAAAAAAAAAAAAAAAAAAAAAAAAAAAAAAAAAAAAAGTAGCAGAAAAAAATACCAGTAGGAATGAGTGAAAGTGAGACAAAAAAAGAAAGGTAGCCAACAAAATGTGTTTTAGTGGGCATTTGACATGTGAGCCCTGGAACTTAATCCACTGGGGGAATTTTGTGAGTCAGTACAGTAATAGAGTTACCTCGCAGAGGTAAAGGCAGAAGAGGGGAATACCAACTCTTCTCAGTCTTTGGAAGAAGTCTGCAGACCACACAAGCTAGTACTGTGGGATTCAGCAGCCAGAGAAAGTTCCTGGGTAAGAGTTAAAGTTGCGGGCAATTGTAATTTGGACAGTGTATACTGAAGTGGTAAAGGCAAGGGAATGCAGTTGGGACACCAATAACCCTTATTTCATAGGGTTAGTGGGAAAACAGAAAGAAGCAATGAATAGCAAACACTTAAAACATGGTGACTACTTAATGCATCCATCCCTCAACCTGACTGCTTATAAAGCTTCAGTACTCATTTTCTTAAATATATAGTGCCCATTTTAATATACTCATTAACCCTAATTTAAATATCTTTACAATACAATAAATAATTTAAAATATAATATTTAAAAAGCAAGCAATAAGACTATTATCGTAATTATCATCTATTTCTGGTGGCATATTAAAGTGGCAATATAGTTAGGAAAATTGCTACATCTTTTTGTTTTCGGTTCTTCCTAAGCCCTGGCTGTTTAGGAAAATTAAAAATAAAATATGCCATGTTTTTGCTACTCTCATACAGCAAAGTCGATATAGCAGCAGAAGAATAAGCTGTGTTCCATTCTGTTTCATATATCAACAAAATTGCCCCTTGAGTTCAGCTATGCTATTATTCGAGATAGTTGATGACATATGGGCTGACAGAATATAGCTGAATTCCCAGGTTACAGTTCAGTTTTTGGCAAATCAGTTTGATTTGTAAGGAGAAGTAAAATGATATGAAAGGTATTGATAGGAATACCTAGCAGCACGACACTATTTTAACTGTCCATCTTGGGCTATCAAGAGTTTCAAAAGCTCTTATTTGATCTTTTATTGCTTGACAAAGCTCTAAAAGCAAAGAATAGCAGTGTTTCTTTCAGTCCATTAATAAGACATATAACACCTGAAGGCCAAGCTGTTAGGGAGACAGTGTGGATTTTATGACATGGCTATCTCGTTTATTATTGTTATGATTATTGGTATTATTGGCAGCAGTCTTGCTTTGCATGCCCAAAATATGGAAACCATTTATCTGGTCTATGTACAAGTTAAGTGAAGGTTTCAACAGAGCTTTAAGAAAGATTCTGTATTAACTGTTTTCTGTATCTAAGCAGTGAGACTGATTTTGAAAGCTCTCAGATCTCTGCCTCATCTTCTCCTAGGAGTAAGGTTTCCTAGTACACATTTCTAGGGATGGAATTGAATTTCTTTAATCTGTATGAGAATTTTTGCTATTTCTATTCCACCCTTTTTTGCTTCCCCACTAAACCTTTTCAAAGGAAATTAGTAATAGTATTAAGTATTTGTTGCGCATCAGTCGATATCTGTTCATGTTTGCAGGAAAGAGGAAGAACAAAGTACAGGAAATTAGGTTCCTTCAGTCTGATCTTTCTGGGAAGTCAATTAAATGCATCAAGGTGGAACTAGGCAGGTGTTTGTCCCCATTCAAAGCCCAAATCATATAATATTCTGGAAACAACTTCAACATGAAAGCAGCTAGCTACGGGCATAAGGTTGTGTTTAAAATGCTTGCAATGTCTTTGTAAAGATAGCTGTTATATTTAGTCACATGAATCCTGAATAGAGTTAAGGCATTTAAGAAAGTTCAGAAAAGTGTTTGGAGATGGATCTTTTATGTTCCTAAGATGAGCATAGGAAAAGACAAAGTGTTTTATTAACAAAGGCCACATGTACAAATTTGATGATAATATGAAAAAAAACACCTCCTGTTTTATATCATTAAACAGATGTTCTAAATAAGTTGTTACTATGCATTTTTAAACGGACATAAATCTTAAAAATAAATATACAGTTTATTTTAGTTTATTTTTAATGAAAATAACTGCCCATTAAGATCAGATTTGAATGACCAAAGACAAATCTTTTGAGTACTTAGCCTCAGGTTAACGTACGATGTGTACTTGTTTTCATCTATATTTAATCCGGAGCCTCAGCTTCCTTTTCCTCATCTCATTTACTTGTGCGATACAAATCTAGAGAGCTTAACCTATGTATGATGCATTAGGGGTTGCAGGTATAAAAAGCATCAGCAAGTACAGTTATGGTCTTTAATCTGTCAATTTTTAAGTAAGGAAGTAACATAATGAAATTTGTTTCACAGTTATAACTCTCATGATCAATTATACTGTGGATGGTGGCCGGGAGTAAAGGGGCTTTACTCCCTTTACAGTAGCTAAAAGGAGGTTCTAAAGTCCTTCTAGAGACTTGTAAAGTCTACAGCTGAATTTATTGCTTGAATTTGGGTAATATAGGTGAAAATGGAGAAGCATGGGCGGATTTAAATACTATTTTTCTTCTATAATCAATAGAATTTGGTGGCTGACTCACTTGTTTAATGAGAAAGATAAGTCATTTATGTTTCCATTTCTCCAGTGTGAACAGGAAATTGTACATCACAGAGATGATAAAATTCCCTTTTGTAGACACTTCAGAGAAAAAGTAATAGGGCATCATATTCAAATCTTAGTGCTTCTTGCGTCATGATAGGTATCAAGTAACATTATTCATGAGATCCTTGAGATCAGTGGTTATCGTTGTCTTTGTGAATAGTTTTGCCAATAATAATTAACATAACTTAGGGCTTTATGTTAATTTGTAACATGCTTTAATGTATGTTATCTCACCTGACATATGCTTCGTAGTCACACAAATATGCTCACTCCTCTCTCACACATTGTATTGTTCAAGCTGTTCTTTTTGCTGGGAATATCTCTACTGTTCTCTTTTCTTGTTTAATCTACTTATCTGTAAGTCTTGGCTTAAATACCACTTTCTCATGAACACTTTTCATTTTCTTCCAATCTCAATTATGTCCACATATACCCTACATATAGGTTAGTGTAAAAGTAATTGCATTTTTTTTTTGCGACTGCTTTTAATTCCCTTAAAACTCCCACCATTGCTTGTAATTATATGTTTGTATATGCGATGCTACTGTTAATGGCCTTGCTATTTACTCTGTGAGATTCATGAGGGGAGGGCTTAACTGTTTCATTCACCACTGTATCACCAGGCTTGACCACAATGTCTGGCTCATAGTAAAAGGTAAATAAGTTTAAAATGAAAAAAAAAAAAAAAAAAAGAGAGAGGAGAATGAAGGCAAATAATCATTAAAATATTTCCCTTTAAATACAGAAGACATACTTTACTTCTTTCACTATGTTTGACTTTAGTTGCTCTGAAGGCTTTGTAAGTGTTATTATTGTGAATATTAGATGGTAGGTCCATTTTTCTTGGTCCACTGGAGCCTGAATCCCCTTGGCATTTATTCACGTTCCACTCATCTTTGCACCTTCATCCCCTTAATCAAGGACGTAGAATGGAGTAGGTACACTATTTTTCTGACTGAGTCATTGAGACCCATAAGGAGACTACCAATAATTCAAGTGAAAGATTATGATGACCTGAACTAAGGTAGTAGCTGTAGGGACGGAAATAAATTAGAGACACAGATTCTATAGAAGCATAAGCAATAGGATTGAACAACTTGTCAACTTATTAAACACAGCAAATGAAAGAATAAAATAATGAAATTTTAAATGTAAGGATGGACATTTTATTAGCGTGAATCATGTAAAATTCCAGTTTTTGTGATGCAAAAACAATCAGTATTGGCAATTTTATTTATGTGGTTCAACAGATACATCTGGCTTTTGAGATGTTGACTTTGAGATACTGGTAGTATCTTCAACATCCATTCCATATTCAAGTAGAAAACTCCCCAAGATATTGGAAATACTCATAATTTTGACTACATTTATCAGTTTGGAAGTCATTTGAAATGTGGTTATGGTAATATAGGGAGAAAAAAAGAGAATCAAGAGAAAAATCTTCAGTAACATACGCATTGATAAACATTTAAGTCACTTCTACTTTTTTTCCACTTGTGAACAATGTTCTAAATTTATATGTATATTTGAACAAACTTTAAAAATTTGCACTTGCCCTCTTTTATTTATCATAAATTCTTAAAAGAGGCATTTCTGGATTAGACAAAGCAAGAATTGAACATGTTTAAACATATTAGCTATTTCCCTTCACAAAAGTCATTCTAACTTTTACTCCCTGGACACAGGCTTTCTCCATAAGAAACTACATAGACTAATGGAAAATACATAAACTATAGAAGGTCTATAAACTTATATTTCATTTTCCTTGACAAAAGTATTCTTTAAAATAGGGGATCTCAAATTTTAGGTCTCAGTACCCCTTTATACTTGTAATAATTACTAAGAATCCCAAGGAACTTGTGTTTATATGGGTTATATCTATTGATATTTGTCACATTTGAAATTCAAATTGAGAAATTTAAAAATATTTATTTTCCATATCAATATTAAATCCCTTATTTGATACATAAATAATATATTTGATGAAAAAAATTCCAAAGATAACTAAATTTAGTGAAGTTGTTTTACATTTATGGAATTTGAGAATTCAGAATGAGTTTTACATTTTTGGAAATCTCTGACTGAGATTTCTAACTGAATCATTGATATCCATAAGGAGACTTTACCAATAATTCAAGTGAAAGATTATGATGACCTGAACTAGGGTAGTAAGTTGTATAGACTGAAATAAAATAGACTCAGTTTCTACAGAAATATAAGTAATAGGACTGAACAACTTGTCAACTTATTATATACAGTAAAGGAAAGAATTAAAGAATAAATTTGCAAATGTAAGGATAGAAGCTTTGGGAGGATGTAAACAAAATTGTGTATTAAAACACAAACACAGGCCGGGTGCGGTGGCTCATGCCTGTAATCCCAGCACTTTGGAAGGCCGAGGCTGCTGGATCACGAGGTCAGGATTTGGAGACCAGCCTGGCCAATGGGGTGAAACCCTGTCTCTACCAAAAATTAGCCGGGAGCGGCGGCGGGCGCCTGAAATCCCAGCTACTCCGGAGGCTGGCAGGAGAATCACTTGAAGCCAGGCGACAGAGGTTGCAGTGAGCCGAGATCGCTCCACAGCACTCCAGCCTGGGCAACAGAGCAAGACTCTGTCTTAAAAAAAAAAAAAAAAAAAAAAAAAGCACAAATACAGAATGTAGCTGAATCCTCGTGACTGCTTCTACATCCAATCTGCTTTAATATGCTGTTTTGGTTGAGTGGACAAAGAAAAACTAGCTTCATACAGATGTGTAATTGGAAGAGGGATAAGTTTTTCTAACAGCCTTTCCAGGTCATGAGTTGCTTAACGATGGGAATACTTTCTCAGAAATGCGCCATTCAGTGATTTAATCCTTGTGCAAATGTTATAGGTACTCACACAAAGTTAGATGGTTTAGCTTACTACACACCTAGACTATATGGCATAGCCTATGCTCCTAGGGTTACAAACCTGTACAGCCTGTACTGTACTAAATACTGTAGGGAGTTGTAACACAATGGTATTTGTGTATCTAAACATAGAAAATGCTCAGCAAAAATATGGTATAAAAGATAAAAAATGGTACACCTGTATAGGGAACTTACCATGAATGAAGCTTGCAGGACAGTAAGTTGCTCTGAATGAGTCAGTGAGAGATTAGTGAATGAATGTGAAAGCTTGGGACATTACTGTAGACTTTATAAACAGTGTACACTTAGGCTGAAGACACCTTTGCAAAAATTTTAACAGGGAGAAAATTTTATCAGTGAAGAAGATCTGATCTGACCAACCCCCTTCTTGCTTTTGGTCTTCAGTCTGCCCTTAATTATTCCTAGGCCTGAGCCAAGCTAACTTTGGGAGACATTTAGTTTATAGTTTAAGTGATAGTCGCCCTTCTCTAAAATTCAACCATCTTCGAAAGCTAATGAGAGACCACCACGCTAAGAGGATAGAATAACCTGAATTCTGCTAAGGTATACACAATAAAGGATTGCCAGCCACTGTTCCAGAGGTTACAAGATATTCAACTTCTCCAAATACTCCTGCAGATAACATCACTATTGTAGAACCTAAGATTGGCCTTTCGCAGGGTTTTTGAATGCCTGAAGACCAATGGCTCCACCTAGACCTGCCAACCTCTCCTGTGGCCACACCCGGAAGTGACTCAGTGCACATGAGGACCATTTCCCATTCTGTATGATTACAACCCCCAAAAAATCAGCAGCAAGCACCCATTGCCTAGCCATGCTCACCCCTTCCCCCAAACTATCTTTGAAAAACCTTAGCCCTCAAGTTATTGGGGAGGCTGATTTTAGTAATAATAAAACTCTGGTCTTCCATTTAGCAGACTCTAGATGTGTAAAATTCTTCTTCTATTGCAACTCCACGACCTTGACAAATTGGCTGTATCTGGGCAACGAGCAAGAAGAGCCATTGAGCAGTTACAGAGCTTCACTAAATTCATAAAATAATAGTTTGTTTTCCAATAATAAATTAACTTAGCTTACTACATTTTTCATTTATAAACATTTTTATGTTTTTAACTTTTGACTCTTATAATAGCACTTTTCTTAAAACAAACACATTGAACAGCTGTACAAAAATATTTTCTTTATTTATTTTCTTATTGTATAAGATGTTTTTCTATTAAACACACACAATAACTTAGGCCTACACAGGGTCAAAATGATTAATATCACTGCCTTCCACCTCTGCATCTTGTCCCATGGAAAGGTCTTCAGGGGCAATAGCATTCACGGACCTGTCATCTCCCGTGCCTTGTTCTGGATACCTCCTGAAGACCTGCCTGAGACACTTCCAGAGGAATAGGTTTGTTTACAGCAGCATCACCACAAATATGTAAGTAATCCCTTACCCTACCACATTATAATAGCTACGATATCACTAGGCAATATAAATTTTGCAACTCTATTATAATCTTATGAGACCATTCTGGTATGTGGTCCATCACAAATGTGGTTGTTATGCAGCACATAAGTGTAATTGAGAATATTCTTCTCTGATACTGCACTAAAACTTGACCAATATTAGTTTCTAAAAGATTAATGTGGAATTTGATAACATACCAATGAGCTTTTTACACTCTATTACGTTAAAATCCATTGTCTAACTAGCACTTTTAATCAGTTATTTATTCTTACATGCTTTTGTAACTGTGTACATTTGGAAAAAATATCAGTTCAGTGAGTTATGAATATTTTCCAAATGATGATATGTTCCATTATACATCAAATAATCATATTATTCAATATCACTACTGACCTCATCAGAAAAGTTATTAAGTATTGGGGAACTGTCAAGTTCATAGGAACAGACACAAGTTTTCTAACAATTTAAATTTTCACTTGTAAGCTGAAATTTTATCATGGCCAATAAATACTCTCAGTTGTTTTTTTTTGAAGGATAAGATGCCTTCCAAATATCTAAGTATGAATAACCTGAGTTTGTCTGTCATTCATTGTTTCAATAAAAATAGTGTTCCATTAAAAAGCAGCACGATCAGCTCGCAACTTAAATGATTACAAGTGCTCCTCCTGGAGGCAGCCATTGTACTTCAGGGTATAGAAGTGTTTTATTTTTACTTTCCATTTCATTATACAAAATATATTCAAAAGATGTTTACTCAATGGTTGATTAATGAAAAGCATACTGTTTACTGTTTCATCAAGGACATCAAGGGCATTCTTAAATGAAAATGACTTTTTTTTTTTTTTTCTGTGAGAGTATGGCAAGAAAAATTGTAGTGACTACTGTCACAGTTTGGTGCCTAAACAATGGCCTAGCTGCAAGTTTCTCTCCCCATTCTGATCCTACAGATAAGGTGCCTTAGCCAAATAATCCTTATCAAATCAAATGAATGTAATTCCGGCTTATCTTGAGTGGTAACTTTCAGATCCCTGCCAAACTACAGAATTATTTAAATAAGACAATGGCATCTTCCCTTGGGAATCAGGGGTGCCCCACCTTCTTGATACTGCCAAAGTCTGCCCCCCCCCACAACCCTTTATTTGTTCACTCTCTTCCCAAGTGTTACCCTCATGTGGCCCTAACATGGTGTGGTGTGCTCCTACCCCAGGCTGTGAGTATGTGTGACTAATATACTGTGGTCGATCTCATCTGTTCAGTGTTGGGTGTTGTATGTTTGGTCATCTCCATAACCTTAGGATGAGAATTGCTCCCTCATCCAACTGAAGAGGGGGTGATATTTCATCACCATTGGCATTTGTTGTCAATAATTCAGATAGGAAAACTATGATTGGTTGGTACTGATTCTGTATGAATACAGGTAAAACAGCAAATAAAGCCAAGTCTGTAGATTTTGCAAGACAAAAGTACAACTCTGCAGCTATTAACTCAGCTGCCATGTTTGCAGCTAAATCTTTAATGTGACAAGTTATTGTGTCACTGGAAAGTGTCAGTGTCATGATTTACTTTACTAACTTCTCACCAGTAGGTATTAACAATGTCAACCATATAAGGCTTTATTAGTCTCTCAGTTATTGTATGTGCTTCTCCAGCCAATGCAATATATAAGTTATTCTGTAAGATGCGTCATTGGCTTCTTCATTTTGAGTTGAAAAGCTGTAATAATTTTGAATTTTAAAATAGCTCAACACATTTGCATTTAAACTGTCCAATTCTTTATATTAATAACCCCAAATGATTTGTCTCAAAATGATACCACAATGTAACTGGCAATATGATACTATATGAAAATGTTCTATTGAATAAGATAAATCAGTGGTAAATCAGTAGTACATATAATCCCTAAGGGGAAGATAGCTTTTGTCAAATAATTTTTACTTCTTATTTATAGTGTTATCCGATTTCTTTAGAGTAGATTCCTCCCTTCCATTAATCATGAAATTCTAAATCATCTTTTTCAGTATCCTGAGAAATAGACATTGCAGTGAAGCATAGGAAAGCAGGTCTTTTGATTTATCCATTTTAAGCCAAGAATGCATCCTTAAATACAAGAAAAAATAGTGTAAGTCAATTATATTTACTTTAGAAGAACATTACTTAACTAAAATAATAGTATTAGGGAAATTTTTAAAAGTTAGAAAAATTTTCAAAAAATTAAAAAGTCAATGCCAAACAAGAACACAATGTACAATTATTTTGTTTTGGGCTTCTACAGAAATATAAGGAAATTTCAGGATTTCAAAATAATTATATTTTGGACAATAATGAAGTAAAAGATTATAAAAGATGTAAAAGAGATAGCTTAAAAGGGCACATTAGAAATACTGAGATAAATATAAATTGATATCTCAAAATGCATATATATACATACATTCTAAAGCTATTATCTTAGAGAATTCTACAAGTTGCTGAATATAAAGTCACACATTCCATTAGTTAGTAGAAAAATAATATCACCACATGTCATTTACCCTTTAAAAAACTCTACTGTACACTCATGAGAGAATGAGAGTAAAAGATAAATAGACAGCAACGTTTGGTATTAGTATGAAACTGCTGTTAATCTTCCTGGTCTCCCAAAGGTCCATAGCATACACTTTAAGAATCACTGATTTAGAATACCTGTATTTTAAAGACCCCTAATTTGCTGTTGACTCGCTCAGCCAATAACTTTACTACTCGTTCTTCTATTTTATTTTTATCTAACATATGGAAAGCCTTTACAAATATTTAAGAAAATAAATGAATGCCACCCCCTAAAAGAACTGGCAAAGCATAAGAAGTGGCAATTAACATATGACGATATGCCAATTGTCCTCAAAATATATGAAAAGATACACAACTTCACCAGTAATCAAAGAAATATAAGTTAAGATGAAAATACTTATTTCTTATAAAATATCTCAAAAAAAGTAAAACACTGATAAGATCAGGCATGACAAGGGTATGGGGGAATCTGCGCATTCTCAAATTAAATTAGAAAAGCAAATAAAAAATGATACAATTCGTATATCCTTAAATTTAATTCTGTAACTATAAATTGGTACCATCTTTCTGAAGAAAAACTTGGCAATGTCTTCCACTTCTGGGAATTTATACTAATGAAGAAAGTGGATGAGAATTTAAAGATGAATGTAGTGTGTTTTTATATGTGTATGTGTATATATAAATATGTATTTGTATTTAACTGACATAGTTTCTATAATAGTAAAGAAATTCAGAACAACCAGAATATATATCAATAGGGATTGGTTATAGAAATTTTGGTGCCTCCACACAATGGAATACTATTCAGCCATTAAAGAGAATGAAATAAATCTTTATCATTGTTAGAAATGGAAGCCCAAGATACTTTAAGTAATTAAACATAAACAACGTGCTATAAAAGTGTATAAATATATGTTCCTATTTAAAAATTAATATAGATGTGAAAATTCATAGACAAGAGGTATGCACCACAATGCTAAAGATTGTATTTACAGTTAGTGAAATTGCTGGTGTTTTGCATTTAGTTCGTAAGGCAATATTTCTCAGTAGCGTGTGTGTAGGGGAAAGCTTTTTTCCCCTCAGGGGACATATGGCAATAGTGAGGACATTTTTGATTGTCACAATTGAGGAAGTGCTACTGGCTTCAGGCAGGGAAAATTCAGAGATGCGGCTAAACATTCTACAATTATCCAGGACAAAATGTCAATAGTGCCAAGGTTTTAAGGTAATTCAAGTTAGTTTTACAAATATCTCTGGGGCTGCTATAATGTGCAAGTCACAGGGAATACAGCAATAAACAAGAGATAGAGTGGTTTTCCACAGAAATAATATTTGCAATGCTTAAATCTTGCATTAGGACTCCTTTATAAATAAGTAAAAATCATAAAGTTATATTAATTTGAGGGTAAATAGGGTGAGTCCTTTAAAAAGTACTCTACCTTCGATTTTTTAATTCCACTCATTGGAATTTTTAAATATAATTACAAGAAATTTTCACAAAGATTCATGTGCGATTTCATTTCATGAATTATTATTTATAATAGTGGAAATTTGGAAATATGTGCAAAAGTAGTGGTGTGGTAAAATAAAGCATGAACATTCAGCTGATGGACTATTATGCAGCTTTTAAAATTCACGTTAAAAAATACTGATATGAGAAATATTCATTGTGTAAAGTTAAACATACCACTAATGTCTTGGTACTGCATGATCCTAATTATTAAAAATATACACGGGGAAAATACTAGCAGGAAATATGTCAAAAAGGGTTATGAGTGGCTCTCTCTATGGTGTTGTATTATGGGCAATTTAAAATATTTTTCTTTACAGTCTCAGTACTTTCTAAATCAGCTAAAGTGAAAATATTATTTTTATAATTAGGAAAAAAGACATACCATATTGATTACTATGTGTAGTGCCTTATACTCATATAGAAGGAAAAGGAAGTACAATTTTTCTACCCTTGAGAAGCTTATATATAAAGTTGGAGAGATGAGTTATACATTCATGGAAAGTTTATAATTAATAAAAATAAATACAACAGTTAAAAGAAAAGATAGAAACAAAAGTGTTTTGACTATCTGCTAGTCTGGCACTGTGCCAGATGCATTCACCAACATCATATTTCATGATGCCACCAGTCCTGTGAGGCTGGTAATGTTATCCCCATCTTAGTGATGAGAAAATTGAAGCTCACTGAGATTAAGTGTCTTGGCATAGGCCATTCACAGATATTAAGTGCTAGTGCAAGGATTCAACCCCAGGTCTAAGGTTTTTTTTTTTTAAAAAAAACGATTGTTTCCACTTTGTGTGCTCTTTCATTCTGGAGGTACAAGAAAAGATTACCATAATCATTAACCTAAGCGTTTCGATGGGAGCCATGAAAACTCACTCATTTTTCTCAAGAGATGTAGGTATAGGCACTCATCAAAGAAGCTGAGAAGTATGTTTTAATTTCTTCAAGAAATAGTTCAGCCGAAGTCTTATATGTTTAGTATGTTATGAGTACAAGATTTTTATGTCTCTGAGACTCTTGTTTTAAAAGTCATAACATGAATCTCTGCATAGTCATACATTGCTTTGGCAGAAGGGGAGTTCTTAAACAGCCAAGGTGAAGCAGTGACATGTGATTAATGACTGCAAGCCGGATTACTTCTCAGATCTTCCTCCGTCCTCCGTATCTACAAGTGATACAACTTGGCAGACAGTCAGAAAATAAATGTTTTAATAAATCCTGCTTTCATTTGTAACAGATCTCTGCTTGAAAAGGAGTGGGCAGTCCTGTGTCCTTCCTTCCTTCCTTTCTTTTGTCTATATTACAGTGTCTTGGTCTCCATTTTCTCTGAAACGGCAGGATTTGTTCAAAATAACGGCTCTCACTTAGATAGGGGAGTTAGATCTATCACTCTTCCCCAAAAGCACCACTAAACTTAATTCTCTGTCTCTATTAAACAAAATATCACCCTTGTGTCTGTTACTGAAAAATGTCTGCAAGTAGCTGAAGATTTAATTATTTCTTCAAACCCCTCCATTACAAGAAATTTAGAATTTCTTCTGTTTTTTAACTTGGATCTTTAACTGTGCAAAAGGATTTGGGAGTAAAGAAGAGGGGAAAACATGTGGGGTGTGTTTTTTTTTTTTAAAGACATTAAAATATTTTTTTCACTGTAACTTTTATACATTAAAATACAAGTTTATGATCAGTAGTCCTATTATTTTAAGGACTTTCTTCATTTCTTTTTTAATGTGATGTTAAATAACTTGGGAAGTAGAGAATTTCTTTACTACTAGAAACACTGAACTCTCACTTGGAATTTTGCCAACACATCTAGTATCTTGAAATTAAACATTAATTGATTTTCTTATTTTAGAATATTATTAATAATATCATCATTTGAATGTGTACCTTAAACACTGCAAAATCAGACTATTTCCCTCACTTTCTAAATGAACAAACTGAAGCTCAAAGAGTTTAAATAAATTATTCTGATTCATATAGTGGTAATTATTTGACTTGAAATTCTAACCTAGTGTACCTGAATACAGCTTCCATATTCTTCCATACACCATGCCCAGTTTTATGTCAAATACAACTGAAGCAAGTGAAAATATACTTAACATCACTAATCATTAGGGAAATGCAATTTAAAACCACAGTGAGATACCACTTCACACCCATTAGGATGACTATCATGAAACAAATAAAGAAATAAAATCCCAGAAAACTGAAAACAGCAAGTGTTGGCAGAGATGTGGAACAGTTGGAACCCTTTTGCATTGCTAGTGGAAATATGAAATGGTGCAGCCTCTGTAGAAAAGAGTATGGCAATTCCTCAAAAAGTTAAACATAGAATTACCATGTGATTCAGAAATTCTGCTTCTGGGTATATATTTAAAGTATTAAAAGCAGGCATTCAAACAGGTACTTGTCCATTGGTGTTCATAGCAGTGTTAATCACAATAGCTAAAAGATGGAAACAACCCAAATGTCCATCAACAGGTTAATGCATAAACAAAATGTGCTATATACACACAGTGGAATACTATTCAGCCTTGAAAGTTAACGGAAGTATGATACATACTTCAACGTGGATGAAAATTGGAACATTATACTAAGTGAAATAAGTCAGACACAAAAGGACAAATATATGATTCCATTTAAGTGAGGTACCAAAGATAGACAAATAAAATGATGAAATTTGGGTTTACAAGGCCATCTCTCTGACATATATTCAACATTGAGTTTTGGTATTGGCTGACAATAAAGTTGTATTCAAAATATGAGACCATTGGCTGGGTGTAGTGGCTCATACCTGTATTCCTGGCATTTTGGGATGCCGAAGTGGGTGGATTACTTGGGCCCAGAAGTTCAAAACCAGCTTAGGCAACATAGTGAGACTCTGTCTCTACAAAATATACAGAAAAAACAGCCAGCCATGATGATGCATACCTGTAGTCCAAGCTATTTGGGAGGCTGAGGTGAGAGAATCATCTGAGCCTGGGAGCTCCAGGCTTCAGTGAGCTGTGATTGCACCACTGCACACCTGAGTGACAGTGAGACTTTGTCCCCCCCCCAAAAAAAAAGGAGAACAAAATATGGAAGATAACAAGGAGTCTATGGAATGAGAATAAATGGCTACTGGGGAGGTTGAGGCAGGAGAATGGCGTAAAAACCCAGGAGGCGGAGCTTGCAGTGAGCTGAGATCCGGCCACTGCACTCCAGCCTGGGGGGCAGAGCGAGACTCCGTCTCAAAAAAAAAAAAAAAAAAAAAAAGAAAGACAAGATAAAGCCATTAATATAACTTAATATCTCTAGTTACACATACTGCCAAAATTTGAAAGATTATATAATTTAATCCGGATTAAACTAACTAAGTTAACTGAAAAAAATTAAGTGAAACCACTGAGGATACAGAATTCAGTAAACAGAGACCAGGTGAAAAAAGTGAATATGAATGTGGATTTAAAGACCTTTACCTTACAGTGAATATAAAGAAGAACTAAACATGTCCATTTAAGTTTCAGATTTTCACTTTGTATGTATATGGCCCTTGGATTCATTCATGGGCTCTAACTCTTAGATAATCATATCATTATCATGAATTACCATCCTCACTTCCCCAGAAATGGTAAATTTGCTTCCCTTGATGAATAAGTATTTTATCAATCACAGAAAATTTTAAATTAAATTCAGAGATCATGAAATGTATGAACCCAACATCATTTATACTTTTAGTTAAAGGTCTGTAATAACCTTTTAAATTATAGGGACAGTTAAATCTATGTGGTATTTAATGAATTTGTGATGTTTAACAAAATGTGGTATATTAGGCCAGGCACAGTGGCTCATGCCTGTAATCCCAGCACTTTAGGAGGCCAAAGAGGGAGGATTACTTAAGGTCAAGAGTTCCAGACCAACCTGGCCAACATAGCAAGACCTTTTCTCTCTGAAAAACGTAAAAAAAAAAAAAAAAAAGGAATATGGTATATAAAAGGATCTGAACATATATTAAAATGTGTAATGGGTTCTGGAATTGTGCTTTTAAGCTAAAAATATACCTGAAAATTTTACTAAGTTTGTGAAAACAAGAAAATTTGAGATATAATCTATTTTAAAGTTTATGATATTTGCAAGACTATTTTAAATGCAAAACTGGATTTTTCTTGTTAGGACTTTGAATTTGAGTTTTCAGAGAGGTTTTTAAATGCTTAAAAAAACAAACATGTTAAATATCTAAGTATAGTCCAACATATTTTAGAAAATGTAATTTACCAAACTTGTCAATGGGATTATTTAAAATAATTTAGTCTATTCAACTTGAATTAATTGAACATTCATCAAAGAAAAAGAGAAAATAATTCTTGTTTATTGATTTTGATAAATAGAGTAAGATTTGTTAGTTAAAAGCTTAAGAGAAGCTAGTTTCCTTTATAATTACGACTTCAATAGTTATATTAATTAAAAAATTAAGTAATTGAGCATAATCCTTTCAAAGCACAAAAGCTCTTTCAAGACATGTAATAGCTCACACTGATGACCTTGACATGAAAAGCTATACTACAGCAAAGATCCTCAGCTCCAGTGGACATACCTTTGATTTGGAATATAGTAAATCATTCATTAAAAAACTGCTAGAGTATACAAATCATTTGCATTAGAGAGTGGAGCAGTTTTCAGGTTATTCCTATAATAGTATCAACCTTCTTCCTTGCTGTACTGCACGCTTTCTTCAGTGGGAGTTATTTTTAAATTGCAAAGCACTGAAGTATGTGGCAATCATATAGTAAGATCCCCTGCTTAGGAGCATCCTCAGGGAATGCTGACTGATTAGGAGAGGGAGAAGATTATGGAGTCGTAAAATAAAACACAAGGTTCACCAGGATATCTCGTTATTTTTTATTTCTACTGTGGAATGACATTACTTGCTAGACATATTTGTATAAATATTCCTTTGTTCCTGCATCTGCCCATAAAGCTTCCAGGGATTAGGACCTAACATATCAAATTTTAAGATATAAAGATTTTAGATAAAAATTTTGATGATTTTGGTTGTGCATAAGTCAATAGAAGCCAATTAGTGAACACAAACTCTGTCCACCTTTCCACCCTCGAGTATTAATCCTTTAAGAAGATTTTTTGTAGAGATGGAATGAAGAGAAAACACAGAATAGGCTCTGTGTGTAACCGTAGGCAGTACTGTACTGGTGTGCTGTTATTTAAAAAAAAAAAAAAATCCCTGATCTGTAGCATTTACCTATTTCTCTGGTATGAATATTCACCATGGCCGATTTCAAGCTCTAAAATCAGCTCACTGAGGGACAGCTCTAGCATAACACTGCCTCTAACTCTTCCATTTCCATTCCTTTGTTTTAGCAGCTGATCATGGCTGGAAATAAACCAACAAACAAACATGTAATCATGTTGAAATATTTTACTTTACAGCTCATGACCATGAATCACAAATGGGCCCTTTATCTGCCAGATCTTCCACTATTTTAGAAATAAAATACTATGTTGAAAATAAAATTTTCACTATTTTGTACTTTCTTTCTCCTGAAACTCCAAATACTGCTTCACCCATTTTTACTCTGAGCTAATGGCCTTGCTCTCTGCTTCACTAAGAAAAATGAAGCAATCAGATGGGCTCTGCAGAATTCTTCCCCCAAGGGACTCACCTGCAAACATCTGCACTCTTCCTCTACCTCCCTGTCTGCTCCTGTCTAAAGTCAATTTCTCCATTTGTGAGTCAGAATCCATTCTGTTTTACTCAAGGCATCACTCCTGTATTTCTCCTCACTCGCCTCTAAAGCATCCATTTCTTGCTTTCTACTAGAGCAATGTCATCAGTTTAAATGTTACAATTGCTATCATTTTTTTAAAGCTTCTCTCAGCCCAACCTCTCCATGAACTGCTGCACTTTCTCTGCTCCCTTTTGTAGAATAACTCTTGAAAGAGTTGTTTTTAACTTGTGTTTTTTATTCCTCTCCTGCCACTCTCAAGCACACCCCAGTCTGACTTTCCCCACCATTCCACCAAAGGCGTTCTTGTCAAAGATGCAGTAGTGCCCCACTCATTCCCTTCAGATCTTAACCATTCCACTGTGCTCCAGCTCAGCTTGAAAACTACTGGGATCAGTATCTCTGCCTGAGAGCTCTTTCTAGATTCTCAGAAAGTCACATTCATGCAAGGAAAAAGCTGTAAATATCACGGAATTAACACCACCCACACCCTTCCCCAGCAGTGTCAACTCAATTCGTCAATATAAAATACCACCACTCCCTTGCTCTTTGTGTGGAACAATTCTGAACTGTGTTTATGCCATTTCTTTTTTCTTTTTTTTTTTTGTACTTTATGTTCTAGGGTACATGTGCACAACGTGCAGGTTTGTTACATATGTATACATGTGCCATGTTGGTGTGCTGCACCCATTAACTCAATCATTTACATTAGGTATATCTCCTAATGCTATCCCTCCCCCCTCCCCCCTCCCCCCATCCCACAACAGGCCCTGGTGTGTGATATTCCCCTTACTGTGTCCAAGTGCTCTCATTGTTCAATTCCCACCTATGAGTGAGAACATGCAGTGTTTGGTTTTCTGTTCTTGCAATAGTTTGCTGAGAATGATGGTTTCCAACTGCATCCATGTCCCTACAAAGGACACAAACTCATCCTTTTTTATGGCTGCATAGTATCCCATGGTGTATATGTGCCACGTTTTCTTAATCCAGTCTTTCATTGATGGACATTGGGTTGGTTCCAAGTCTTTGCTATTGTGAATAGTGCTGCAATAAACATACGTGTGCATGTGTCTTTATAGCAGCATGATTTATAATCCTTTGGGTATATACCCAGTAATGGGATGGCTGGGTCAAATGGTATTTCTAGTTCTAGATCCTTGAGGAATCGCCACACTGTTTTCCACAATGGTTGAACTAGTTTACAGTCCCACCAACAGTGTAAAAGTGTTCCTATTTCTCCACATCGTCTCCAGCCCCTGCTGTTTCCTGACTTTTAATGATTGCCATTCTAACTGGAGTGAGGTGGTATCTCATTGCGGTTTTGATTTGCATTTCTCTGATGGCTAGTGATGATGAGCATTTTTTCATGTGTCTGTTGGCTGCATAGACATCTTCTTTTAAGAAGTGACTGTTCATATCCTTGGCCCACTTTTTGATGGGGTTGTTTTTTTCTTGTAAATTTGTTTGAGTTCTTTGTAGGTTCTGGATATTAGCCCTTTGTCAGATAAGTAGATTGCAAAAATGTTCTCCCATTCTGTAGGTTGCCTGTTCACTCTGATGGTAGTTTCTTTGCTGTGCAGAAGCTCTTTAGTTTAATTAGATCCCATTTGTCAATTTTGGCTTTTGTTGCCATTGCTTTTGGTGTTTTAGTCATGAAGTCCTTACCCATGCCTATGTCCTGAATGGTTTTGCCTAGGTTTTCTTCTAGGGTTTTTATGGTTTTTCGGTCTAAAATTTAAGTCTCTAATCCATCTTGAATTAATTTTGGTATAAGGTGTAAGGAAGGGATCCAGTTTCAGCTTTCTGCTTATGGCTAGCCAGTTTTCCCAGCAGCATTTATTAAATAGGGAACCCTTTCCCCATTTCTTGTTTTTGTCAGGTTTGTCAAAGATCAGATGGTTGTAGATGTGAGGTATTATTTCTGAGGGCTCTGTTCTGTTCCATTGGTCTATATCTCTGTTTTGGTACCAGTACCATGCTGTTTTGATTACAGTTCTTAGAGTCTTGTAGGAATAAGCTCCAGTTGTCAACTATGGCTTAATGACATACACTTATGGACTGCCTTCCTTATATCATTTTTTGAATTTACTATTGCTGTTCCTACACCTCTCAAACAAGCTCCTTCCTCTCAAATTCTTGTTTAGGATCTGCTGCTATGGGAACCAAAATGAACTCAGTCGCCAGTGACCTCCACATCATTACATTGAATGATCAATTAGTTTCCTTTTTATTGGAGCTTTCAGTAGGATCTGACACATAGTTCTCTCCCCTCTCCTGGAAACATTTTCTATTCTTGATTCTAGCTCAACACATCTTCAATTTTTTTTTCCCCCGAATCAGGGGTCAGTCCTTCTCAATCTCTTTTCTTAGTTACGCTTCTTTTCTGCACTTTTACATTTGAAGTGCTGCAAGTTAGTTAGTCCTCAGTGTCTTCCACTCTCTGTCAGTGACTCTTCTGGCTTTGTATACAACCTCTATGTTAATGACCTGTAAATTCATACCTCTAGCACAAGTTCCTCTTCTGATCTTCACATCATATCTCAAACTAAGTACTTAACATTTCCACCTTGATGTCCAATAGTCATCTGAAACTCAACATGTTCAGACTGAACTCCTTTTCTCAGCCTTCTCTCAAACCTGCTCTATTCACTATCTCATTTAACAGTAAAATCATCCATCCAGCTGTCCATTCCAAAGAAACTTGGATTTATTCTTGATTCTTCTATTTTTCTTAACGAATCTTACATTTAGCTTGAAAACATATTCAGGATCCAAAATTTCTTAACACCTCTACTGCTCTCATGATTCAGGTCATCAACATTTCTCACCTGGATTACTTCAACAGCATCTTAACAGGCCTTGTGGCTTCTATTCTTGACCTTCGATAGTCTGCTGTCAATGTAGAAGCTGGAGAGATATTTCAAGAACATGTATCTTTTCATTTCACTCTTTTGCTTAAAACCATGTGTGATGTTTAATTTTATGTGTCAACTCGATTGAGCTAAGGGATACTCAGATAGGTGGTTAAACACTATTTCTGGGTGTCTGTGAGGGTCTTTTCAGAAGAAATTAGCATTTAAAGTAGTAGACTTATTAATGAAGACCTGCCCCTATCTATGTGGGTGGATATCATCCAGTCCATTGAGGGCCCAAGTAGAAGCAGCATGTGGAGAATGAGGACATCCATCTTTTTCTGCCCTTGGACATTGATGGTCCTTGTTCTCAGGTCTCTGGGCATGGTTAGAGACATACATCATTGTTGTCCCACCACCCCCTGAGGTTCTTAGACCTTTGAACTATGATTAAATTACACCACCAACTTCCCTCATTTTCTAGCCTGCAGATAACAGATTGGGGGCCTTTCAGCCTCTATAATTGTATGAGCCAATTCTCATAATAAATAAATGTATAACATACTGGTTTAGTTTCCCTCAAGGACCCTGAGTAATACACCATGTAAAGCTTCTCTCATGTCATCTAAATCTCAAAAAAATCCTAGAAAATGAGGTGGTGTTATCCTCATCTTAAAGACATATAAAGTGAAGGAAAGTAGAGCAACATGCGTAAGATCACACAGCTAATAAGTAGCATAGAAAGGAATTTTGCCCAAGTTGTTTGGCTGGAATATGTGTTCCCAATTATTACATTATAAAGACTTCAAATACAAAATCAAGGACATTATCTATTAAATAAAGAAACAGACTTTCTCCAAAAAGTATTTAAATTTATTTAATACGATGTCCCAAGTACTTCAGGTTCCAGAAGTTTTAATGTGACTCCAGATGTTTTAGCAATTTCTGCCAACAAATTAAACATTCAGCAAATATATATCAGTATAGAGTAAAAATTAATGAGAGGCATCAAACTGAAATATAAATGAGACATTCATCTTCACATAATTTCAGATATGCCAGCAAAAATTCATTAAGCAGAAATGTCTAATACATAATTCTAATAATACCACACAGAAGTACTGTGAGAATCACTTGAGAAAGAGCAATCATGTTTCATAAATTTACAGGAAACAAGTTATTGTCATCATTGTTTGATACATAAAAATATCAGTTTAATTTATTGTAGAACTTAAGAATTACAAATGTCACAATAATCATGAACTATGTGAGAATTTGGAATTCATGGCTTTACTTCCCTCAACTTACAGATTAATAAAAATAAATGTAAAGACATTCATTGACTTGTCCAAAATAAAACAACCGAAAATTAGCAGAGTCATGACAATGTATTACTATAAATCTGCAGTTCAAGTATTTTTTCATTATTACATCAAGGAATTAAAAATCTAATTGGGTAAATTATAAAATATACCTATTCCATTCTTTGTAACACCAATTAAAGTAGTTTGTACACTGAATTACACATTTTTAGGAGATAGTAAGTGCAAGGACAATGCTTTATGGGTTTTACTGGGAAGTGATTGTCTAAAAAATTGTGTGTTTGCCTTAACATACAAAAATTAATCAATATAATTCACTACCACATTAACTGAATAAAGGGGAAAAGCTACATGTTTATCTCAATAAGTGCAGAAAAAGCATTTAATAAAATTCAAGTATGATTAACAAACTCTCAACAAACTGGTAGTAGAAGAGAACTTTCTCAGTTTTACAAAGAAAATAACATATAACTAGAATTGTGCTTAATGGTGACATATTGAAAGTATAACTGTCATTTCTGGAACAAGGCAAGGAAGCTCACTTTTATTCAATATTGAATAGATTATTTTAGCCAATGCAGTAAGAAAATAAAACAAACAAATAAAAAAAGACTGACAGTGTCAAGTCTTGATGAGAATGTAGCCTACTGGAAACATTATATATCACTGGTGAGAGAATAGAAAAGACACCCACTTTGGGAACCAATTTGTCAGCTGTGCTCTAAAGTTATCCATGCGTCTATATTGTGATCCACCAATTCTCTTCCTTCCTTCCTTTCTTTCTTTCTTTCTTTCTTTCTTTCTTTCTTTCTTTCTTTCTTTCTTTCTTTCTTTCTTTCTTTCTTTCTTTCCTTTCTTTTTCTTTTCTTTCTTTCTTTCTTTCTTTCTTTCTTTCTTTCTTTCTTTCTTTCTTTCTTTCTTTCTTTCTTTCTTTCTCCTTCCTTCCTTCCTTCCTTCCTTCCTTCCTTCCTTCCTTCCTTCCTTCCTTCCTTTCTTTCTTTCTTTCTTTCTTTCTTTCTTTCTTTCTTTCTTTCTTTCTTTCTTTCTTTCTTTCTTTCTTTCTTCCTTCCTTCCTTCCTTCCTTCCTTCCTTCCTTTCTTTCTTTTTCTCTCTTTCTCTCTTTCTTTCTTCTTTCTCTTCTTTCTTTCTTCTTTCCTTCTTTCTTTTATCTTAATCGACTCATGATAATTGTGCATACTTATGGGGTACAATGTGATGTTTCAATACATATATACATTGTGTAATGATCACACAGGGGTAATGAGCATATCCATCACCTCAAGCATTTATTATTTCTTTATAGTCAGAACACTCAAAATCTTCTCTTCTAGGTAAGATGGCAGATAGGAAGCAGGACTAGCTTGCAGCTCCAACTCAGATGGATAGAGCAGCATGTGGAGACTCATATCATGAACTTTTGCCCCAGTAACTACTGCAGGAACATACCAAGAAAGCCGAAAGAATCCACAGGCCCTTTGAAGGAACTGGATCACCACTGCAAGCTTTCTGAGTGCTGAAAAATTGTGAATCTGCTTGCTTTCTTAATGGGGAGGCTCGTGGTCTGGGGCAGGTTCTTAGCCCTGGTCACTGGCTGCCTGGAAATAGACTCAGTGCTATTGGGGGAAGGGTGCATGGTAAAAGTGAGACCAGCCTTTAGGATGCAGGATGTGTGGGAATAGGGTAAGGCCTGTGACTGCCAGGTTTCTCCCACTTCACTGGTGACCTGTATGACTCAGCAGAGACAACCATAATCTCCCTGGGAATGTAACTCCATTAAACTGGGAACTACACCTCCATTCCCCACAGCAGACACAGCAAGCCCTGCCCAAAGAGAGGCTGAGCTCAGAAATGCTTATCCCTGTCCCTAACTGATGGTCTTTCTCTACCCATCCTGTTAGCTGAAGACAAAGGTCGTAATCTCTTGGAAGCTCTATGGCCCGGTCCACCACCTGAGAAACCTGAATACTTAAACTGGTGTCCTTAGGACAAGTTTGCATCCTCTCTATAGGACCTGATATAAAACTGATGCATTCTGAAAGCACCACCTCCTGGCTGAAGGCCAACAACACAAAACCAGTGTACTAAACAAAAACACAACCAAGGACCCTCACAGAGTCTACTTCACTCCTCTGCCACCTCCACCAGAGCAGGTGCTGGTATCCACAGCTTCAAGACCTGAAGATGGATCATATCACAGGACTCTTTGCAGACACTCTCCAGTACCAGCCCGGTGTCCGGGAGCTCTGCTGGGTGGCCAGGCACAAAAGAGTGAAAACAATCACTACAGTTTGGCTCTCAGGAAGGCCCAATCCTAGGAGAAGGGGGAGAACAATAATCAAGGGAGCACCGCGTGGGACAAAAGAATCTGAACAGCAGCCCTTGAATCCCAGATCTTCCCTCAGACATAATCTACCCAAATAAGAAGGAACCAGAAAAACCATTCTGGTAATATGACAAAATGAGGTTCTTTAACACCCCCAAAAGATCGTACCAGCTCACTACAATGGATCCAAACCAAGATGAAATCTCTGACTTGCCAGAAAAAGAATTCAAATGGTTGATTATTAAGCTAATCAAGGAGGCACCAGAGAAAGGTGAAGTCCAACTTAAAGAAATAAAAAACATGATACAAGATATGAAAGGAAAATTCCTCAGTGAAATAGAGAGCATAAATGAAAAACAATTACAACTTGTGGAAATCAAGGACACACTCAGAGTGTTCCTGGAGCAAACTGAAGGCTGGGCTGCTATTTCTTGTGGCCCAATAACAAGATGCAGATGAACTGGGGAGGAAGAGTTTTTATTTTTGTAACTGGTTACAGGGTGAAAGCCTGGAAATTATTGCCAGACCAACTTAAAATTACAAACTTTTCAAGAGCTTACATACCTTCTAAGCTATATGTTTACATGTAAGTGTGCATTTATCTAAAGACATAAGTGGTTAACTTCTTTTAATCTGTAACTAAGGTCTGAGTCCTGAAGACCTTCCTCTGAAGCCTCAGTAAATTTACTTAATTTAAATTGGTTCAGGTGCTGGGCTGATTACCCTTATTTTGTCTCTTGCTACATCACAGAGGCTTGAGGAGTTCCTTTAGATCCCCAGTAAACTTGTTTGTGGAGGCCTGGGGAGTTTCTTCAGACCCCCAGCACAATTCGTTTAATCCTAAATGGGTTCTGTCAAGAATTCCGTTTTTATTTTGTCATAGTATAAGGCCCAGCAAAGGCCTAGGCAGAATTCTTGGTGGACTTTTGTTATAGTCCTTTGTATAAGGGCACTGACTTTTAATATTTAACTTAACCATTTAATCAGTACTGAAACAGTTAGTGAGACCTGGGCTGCCACAAGAGAAATGCAAAATGCACTAGAAAGTCTCAGCATAGAATCAAACAAGCAGAATAAAGAACTTCGAGCTCAAAGACCAGGCTTTTGAATTAACCCAACCCATCAAAGACAAGGAAAAAAGAATTAAAAAAATGAACAAAGCCTCCAAGAAATTTGGGACGATGTTAAATGTCCAAACCTAAGAATAATTGGTATTCCCAAGGAATAAGAGAAATCTAAAAGTTTGGAAAACCTATTTGAGGGAATAATTGGGGAAAACTTCCCCAGCCTTGCTAGAGATCTAGACATCCAAGTACAAAAACCTCGAAGAACACCTGGGAAATTCATTACAAAAAGATCATTGCCTAGGCACATAGTCATCAGGTCATCTAAAGTCAAGATAAAGGAAAGAATTTTAAGAGCTGTCAGGCAAAAGCATCAGGTAATATATAAAGCGAAACCTATTAAATTAACAGCAGATTTTTCAGAAGAAACTCTGCAAGATAGAAGGGATTGGGGTCCTATTTTTAGCTTCCTTAAAAAAAGATGGTTATCAGCCAAGATTTTTGTATCCAGGGAAACTAAGCTTTATAAATGAAGGAAAGATAGAGTCTTTTTCAGAAAAACAAATGCTGAGAGAATTCACCACTACCAAGCCAGCACTATAAGAACTGTTATTAAGAAAAGGAGCTCTACATCTTGAAACAAATTTTTGAAATACACCAAAATGAACCTCCTTCATGCGTAAACCTCACAGGACCTGTGTAACAATAACACAATGGAAAAAACACAGGATATTCAGGCAACAAATAGTATGATGAATAGAATAGTACCTCACATCTCAATACAGACATTGAATGTAAATGGCCTAAATGCTCCATTTAAAAGATACAGAATGGCAGAATGGGTAAGAATTCACCAACCAAGTTTCTGCTGTCTTCAGGAGACTCACCTAACACATAAGGACTCACATAAACTTAAGATAAAGGGGCAGAAAAAAGTATTCCATGCAAATGGATACCAAAAGAGAGCAGGAGTAACTATTCTTATGTAAGAAAGAAGAAACTTTAAAGCAACAGCAGTTAAAAAAGACAAAGAGGAACATTATATAAAGAGAAAATGACTAGTCCATCAGGAAATATCACAATCCTAAATATATATGCACCTAACACTGGAGCTCCCACATTTATAAAACAGTTACTGCTAGACCTAAGAAATGAGATAGATGGCAGCACAACAATAGTGGGGGACTTTAGTACTCCACTGAGAACACTAGACAGGTCATTAAGACAGAAAGTCAACAAAGAAACAATGGACTTAAACTATACCCTCCAACAAATGAACTTAACAGATATTTACAGAACATTCTGCCCAACAACTGCAGAATCGACATTCCCTTCATCAGTGCATGGAACATTCTCCAAGATAGACCAAGAAAAGTAGAGAGAAGATCCAAATAAGCTCAATTAGAAATGAAATGAGAGATACTACAGCGGATACCACAGAAATACTGAAGGTCATTCAAGGCTACTTATGAACACCTTTATGCATGTAAACTAGAAAACCTATAGGAGATGGATACATTCCTGGAAATATACAACCCTCCTAGATTAAACCAGGAAGATACACAATGTTTGAATAGATCAATAACAAGCACCAAGATGGAAATGGTAATAAAAAAATTGCCAACAAAAAAGTACAAGACTAGACAGATTTACAACTGAATTCTATCAAATATTCAAAGAAAAATTGGTACCAATCCTATTGACACTATTTCAAAAGATAGAAGATCCTCCCTAAAATAAGCAGAAATAATTCTATGAAGCCAGTATCACCCTAATACCAAAACCATGGAAGAATATAAGAAAAAAAGAAAACTGCAGACCAATATCCCTGATGAACATAGATGCAAAAATCCTCAACAAAATACTCGCAAACCAAATCCAAAAGCATGTCAAAAAGATAATCCACCATGATTAAGTAGGTTTCATACCAGGGATGCAGGGATGATTTAACATATGTAAGTCAATAAATGTGATACACCACATAAACAATTTAAAAAATACATGATCACCTCAATAGATGCAGGAAAAAAAAATTTGACAAAATCCACACCCCTGTTGAGGATTAAAACCCTCAACAAAATTGGCAAAGAAGGAACATACCTTAAGGTAATAAAAGCCGTCTACAACAAACCCAAGCCAACATTATACTGAGCAGAAATAAGTTGAAAGCATTCTCTCTGAGAACTGGAACAAGACAAGGATTCCCAACTTTCACCACTTCTGTTCAACATAGTACTGGAAGTCCTATCCAGAGCAATCAGACAAGAGAAAGAAATAAATGGCATCCAAATCAGTAAAGAGGAAGTCAAACTGTCACTGTTTGTTGATGATATGATTGTATACCTAGAAAACCCTAAAGACTCATCCAAAAATCCCCTAGAACTGGTAAATGAATTCAGCAAAGTTTCAGGATACAAAATTAAGTACACAAATCAATAGTTCTCCTATACACCAACAGCAACCAACCTGAGAATCAAATTAAGAACTCAACTCCTTTTACAATGACCACAAAAAATATTATAATACTTATAAATATACCTAACCAAGGACATGAAAAACCTCTACAAGGAAAACTACAAAACACTGCTGAAAGAAATCATGGACAATACAAACAAACAGAAACATATCCCATGCTCATGGATGGGTATAATCAATATTGTGAAAATGACCATACTTCAGATAAATACTCAGTTATGGGATTGCTGGATCCTTTGGTAGTTCTACTTTTGATTTTTTGAGGAACCACCATACGGTTTTCTATCATGGTAGTACTAATTTATGTTTCTACCAACAGCATACCAAAGGTTTATATTTCTCCATATACTCACTGACTTGTTATCTTTCTGATAATAGTCATTTTAACTACAGTAAGATAATACCTCATGGTTTCATTTTAATTTCTCTGATGATTAGTAATGTTGAGCACTTTCTCATACACCTGTGGGCCATTTGTGTGTCTTATTTTGAGTAGTGTCTATTTAGGTCTTTTGCCCATTTTCATAATTGAATTATTTGTACTCACTATTTTCTGTTCAGTTTTTCTATCATCATTCAATCTTGGTAGGTGGTATTTACCTAGAAATTCATTCATTTCTTCTAGGTTTCACAGTTTGTTGTGGTATAGCATAAATACTAAAAAGATCCTTTGCATTTCTGTGGTGTCATTCTATAGTAATATTTCCTTTTCATCCGTGATTGTATTTATTTGGGTTTTCTCTCTGTTCTCTTAGTCTAGCTAAAGTTTTGTCAATTTTGTTTATCCTTTCAAAAAATCAACTTTTTATTTCATTGACCTTTTATAATTGTTTAGTCTTAATTTTAATTATTTCTGCTCTAATCATTATTTTTTCCTTCTATTAATTTTAAGTTTGGTTTATTCTTGCTTTTCTAGTTCTTTGAGGTTCATTGTTAGGTTGTTTGCTTGAGGTCTTTCCTTTTATTGATGTAGATATTCATTACTATAAATTTTCCCCTAAGTACTCTTTTTGCTGTATCCTATAGATGTTGTGTTTTAATATTCATTTGTTTGAGCAAAATTTTTACTTTTGTTTTCTTACTTTCTTAATTGATCTATTGGCCATTTGGAACATGTTTTAAAATTTCCCATGTATTTGTACAGTTTTCAAACTTTCTCTTGTTATTGATTTCTAGTTTTATTCTATTGTGGTCACTAAAGATATCTGATATTATTTCAACTTTTTTGAATTTGTTGAGTCTTGTTTTGTTGCCTAATATATGTTCTATCTTTGAATATGTTTCATATGCTGTTGAGAAAAATGTGCATTCTGCAGCAGCTGAATGAAATGGTCTGTAAATATTAGGTCTAATTGGTCTAGCATAGTTTAACTTCAATGTTTCTTTGTTGATTTTCTGCCTAGATCTGTCCATTGCTGAAAGTGGGTGTTAAAGTCCTCTGCTGTTATTTTATTGTAATTCATCTTTTCTTTTAGATCTATTAATATTTGCTTTATGTATTTGGGTGCTTTGGTATTGGGTGCTTATATATTTACTACTCTTATATCCTTTTGCTGAAATGACCCTCTTATCATTATATAATGACCTTGTGTGTCTCCTTTTACAGCTTGTGACTTATAGTCTATTTTATGTGATATAAGTATGAATATTCCTGCTATTTTTGGCTTCCATTTGTGTGGGATATCTTTTCCCATACTTTCACTTTTAGTTTATGTGTGTTTTTTAGGTGAAGTAGGTTTCTTGCAAGCAGTATAAAGTTGGGTCTTGCTTTTTAATCTACTCAGCCACTCTGTTTGTTTATGAAATAATGTAGCCCATTTGCATTCAACAATATTATTGATAGGTAAAGACTTACTACTGTCCTCTTGGTTACTTGTTTTTTTAGTTGTTTTGTAACTCCTTTCCTCCTTCTTTCTTTTTACTGTATTCCTTTGTGGTTAAGTGATTTTCTCTGGTAGTCTATTTTAAGTTGTTGCTTTTTGTTTTTACTGTGTCTATTATAGATTTTTGCTTTGTGGTTACCATGAGGTATACAAAAACAGCTAGTTATAACAAGGTATTTAAAACTGACATGAACATTTATTACAAAAAAAGAGAAACATAAACACAAATAATTTTTTTCTATATTAACACCTTTCTTTCTCCACATTTTGGATTTTGGATGCCATAATTTGCATTTTTATAATATTGCTGATCTCTTAACAAATTATTGCAGCTATTATTTTTAATAGTTTTATCTTTTAGTCTTCTTAATATAGATATAAGTGTTTTACACACCTCAGTTACAATGCTAGTGTAGCAAACATGGTAGTGTCCTCTTCTTTTGGTATGTAGAACTCCCTGTAACATTTCTTATAGGACGGATCTGGTTACAATAAAATTTCTCAGCCTTTGTTTGTCTGTGAGCCTTTTTATCTTGCCCTCATTTATGAAAGATAGCTTTGCAAGATAAAGTATTCTTGCTTGGCAGGTTTTTTTCCTGTAGCACTCTAATATTGACCTACTCTCTCCTGGCCTATAAGGTTTTTGCTGAGAATTCTGTTGCCAGTCATATTGGATCTCCCTTAGATAGTATTTGTTACTTTTCTCTCACTGCTCTCAGGATCCTCTTTTGTCTTTGACCTTTGAGAGTTTTATTATTATATGTCTTGAGGTATTCTTATTTGGGTTGAATCTGATTGGTGACCTCTAACTTTCCTTTACCTGAGTATTTATATTTTTCTTCAGGTTTGAAATGTTTTCTGTTTTTATTTCTTTGAATAAACTTTTTACCCCTTTGTCTTTGAGTTTCTTCTTTTACTGTAATAACCTAAATATTTGCTCTTTTGATGTTGCCACAAATATTCTGCAAGCTTTCTTTGTTGCTTTTTCTTTTTTTCTCCTCTGAGTGTGCATTTAAAAATATTGTGTCTTTGATCTCACTAATTCGTTCTTCTGTTTCACCAGTTTTGCTGTTGCATTTTTATTGCACTTTTCATTTCATTAATTCTATTTTTCTGCTCCAGGATTTGTTTGATTTCTAATAAATTGTTTCTATTTTTCTGTTAAATTTATCTGATACATTTCTGAATTAATTCTCTGTTTTCTTGAAGTTCATTGAACTTCCTTAAAAACCACTATTTTGAATTATTTGTGTGAGAGACCACATATCTCCATCACTTTAGGGCTGGTCTCTCAATCTTATTTTTTTCTATTTGGTGAGTCATATTTCACTGAATATTCCTGATGTTTATGGATATGCAGTGATATATGTGCACTGAGGGATTAGGTATTTATTTTAGTATTTTTCACCCTGGCTTTGTGCTGAAAGCCAAAGGAAACATGCTTATAGCCCCCATAACAATCCCTGGAGGCCCTCCAGATTGACTGTTGAGTTCCGTGATCCTGTGACCACTGCAGTTATCACAGCACTAGAAAATGCTCTAAGCCCAGGCTTGCCACAAGTCACATGGGGACTCTGAGGTAGACATGACTTTTCAGCCCAGACATACCTAGGGGAAGACCCAAAAAGAATACTGGTGTTATGTGAGTACTGGCCAGAAACTTCAGTCCAGAAGACTATCCCAGTGGCTCAGACAGGTGTGCCTCCCAGCAGGTCTATGCACAAGTGGGATGTGTCCCTCTCTGCTATAATGAGAAGGGTTGGAGTTGAGACCAGGCCCCCAAGGGATCTGTTGTAAAAAATAGGCTAGAGTGTTTATTTCATTGACTAGACAGGGACACATCTCCCAAGAGATCTCAGCATAGCTGAAAAAGTTCCCTGACTCTAGTGAGAAGGGCCAGAGATAAGACTGGGCCCTCTCAGGATCTGCTATCTCAAAAGGGCCTTCCAAGGTCTTGGGCTCAACCGGGGTTTTTATAAACTCCCTTCTAAATACTGAAGCTCCAGCAGAGAGACGTTTGATTATGGATGAATGCAAAATTCTTGTTAAGGGGGCCTGTGATCAGGTTATCTTCTTATTCCACCATCTTAGTGACATCATATCATTTTCTTTAAATGAAGACTTTGAGAATGCATTTGCCATACCACCCTGTCTAAAGAATTATAGTTATTATTTTAAGGTAAATATTTATTGCAAATAATACTTTAATCTCACTGAAAAACATCTGTAAATATCTGTTCTAGTGTCTGTAGCTCTGAAGGCCTATGAGTGGGAGTTGGAAGCCAAATTTTTAAAGAAGCATGAGAGTTAAACATTGTTAGTGCCTATCCAAGCACTGTCCAGAGTTGGAGAAGCATTAGTTAACAGGCTGTATGTTACCTGATCCCAATATTGAGTTGATCCTATTCATTTGATTTGTCCACTAGTCTCCTTTGTTGATTCTGTGCTTGAAAAACAATTTTCCAATTCAGTTTTGTTTCCCTATTTAAGTCTACTAATTGAGAAAAAAATGCACTTGTCTTGTAAGTACAGTGACTTCACTTCATATGAAAATTATATTACACTTTATACATTAATAAACAGGTTAACAGAATCAATATATCAGTTTTGAGTGTTCCATTAATAGGAGCCTGGGACTGAGAGATGGATCCAGATCGCTACATAGTCTCACCAAAGTAATAAATGGCCATGAGAGGTCCACTGGGAGCTATCTAACCTAATATTTTGCTCAGTGGCTGAAAGGTACTTTATTTTTAATAGTCATGGCATTTCAGTACAGTAAGTGCTATGTCTTAATTTGTCACCTCTAAAATGAGGATAATAATCCTTATATGCCTATATTGTCTTTCTAATACTTTACTTGGCAAATGCTACTGGTTTCCAAACCAATAGTCATCTATATCCTACTCTGGTCCCGTATCTTCACCTTCTTGGTTGGAAAAGCCTGCTTTCCACAACAGAAAGTAAATATTCTAGAAAATTCTAGAAAATTGTTTTAGTTGTTTTCATTGAATTTGGGGATATTACTTGGTCCTCACCAGAAGAATCCCATAGGGAAATTCTGAAAAGTTTTTCTTCCTGACGAAAAGAAACACACATGAGCAGTTCAAAAACTACTTCTTTCTGTCTTTGGATGCTGCCGTGTAGAGACATGATGCCTTGAGCTGCAACAGTCACCCTGTAGGTATGGGCAGGCAAGGCTGAGGCTAAAATTCAAATCACTGAGCAGGGCAAAGTACAAAAATGAAAGACTTGAAGTCCTTGATTGCTGTTACATAATGAATGTTTTTCTCCGCACAAAGTTTACTTGTTGAAAGCTTAATTTCAATGTGATAGTATTTTTGGTTAGGCTTTTGGGAAGTAACTGGACTCCTGTGAATGGGATTGATGCTCTTATAAGAAGAAGCCATAGAAATAGCTAGCTCTCATTCTATCACATGAAAATACAATTAAGTCTACAGCCTGGAAGAGGATCCTCACTAGAACTCAATGATGCTATTTCAATAGATCCCTGATCTTGGATTTCCAGCCTCCAGAACTATAAGAAATAAATTTATGTTATTTATATAAGGCCCATAGTCTATGGTCCTTTGTTATGGTCTAAAGTGATCAAGACAATGACATTATTATACTGCAGACCTGGAACTCCCCTGTACTAAACGTCCAGATATGTGTCACATGACAAAGGTCTTTTTGCTTAAGACATTTATAGATGGTTATTCTGTCACTTATAGGTGAGAGCATCCTATCAATATAATGGTTTCATCTAAAGATATTAAGAGTATTACTAATATCTTCATAAAATTTATTGTGATATAAATAAAAATTACTAATATGATCAATTTGTAGCATTTTGAATACTAACATGACTCCTTTGAATATTACTATGAGTTTAATTACTATTGTTTTCACCTAAGTCAGTTTCATTTAGGAATAATATTGCAAATCAAATAAATAGGTTTTCTATTTTTAGATTGCCTATTGATAATGAAAGAAGTATAATAACTTTTTAAAATATGGGTTTAGACCAGTGCAGAAATAATTGAGATGGAGAATGAACCCCTCTACACCCTTCCATTATGAGCACGCAGAGATGGCAAATTATAAACCAAGAGAGTTCTGCTTGTCCATTCTGTTTCTTTCTAAAGGTATAAAAATAAAACCTTGATAAGCACAGTTTCCTTTTGGGGTAGCTGCAAGTGGGAGAGGCCAAGAAGGGTTCCACTTCTTTTGTGCAGGTGATATGCTTTTCCTCTTACCTCTTCCTCGAAACCACAAGACTGACACAGACCAGGGCTCAATACTGGCAACTACACAATTACATTACCAAAGTAGAAGATCACAAATGTGTGTGTGTGCACACACACATGTGCACGCATGTGTGTACACGCACTCACACACACACAGCTCACAGGCTAAATCTAGGAACCTAACAAGTACAACTACATCAAAAGGAAGAAAACAAACTGAGCAACATATGCTGTGTAAAAAAGAAATTTTGGAATAGATTGACTAAAATTTAATAATAATATTGATAATTTTCACTAAGGGTATAAAGGAAAAAATTAACAGTATGAAACAAGAATCAAAATTACTTTTAAAATAGAAAAAATGAGAAAGGTAAGCAATAAATTTTTTTTTCAAATAAAGACCACAGTAATTTGAATAAATAGATAGATTAGAAAAAGACAAAGAAATTACTTTTCTAAACATCAAACCAAGGAATTCTCCCAGAAAGTACCAGCTAATAATAAATTGAAACGTTTTTTAAAGTATAAGGGTATAGAGAATAGAAAGAAATTGGGATATCCAGGAGATAGAAATTCTGGAGGAAAAAACAAATATGAAAAGAGGAAGTAATTGAAGAAATAATTGAAATAATTTCTGTAAAGTTAAAGATGAGAGACTAATTGAAAGGGTTCCTAAATAGAAGAAATATCAGACAAGAGAGGCAAGTAAAACTTCAAACCTGTGCACATTAGAGTGACACTGCAGAAAATTAAAGATAAATTTTAAAGGCTTCAAGAACAGACTAACCATACTGCATAATCAGATTTGCATCAAATTGTTCCGGCAATACTAGTAGTAGAAAGATAATGGAATAATATGTTAAAGATATTAAATAAAAATAATTTTATATCTAGAATTTTATACCTAGCCAAACTGTCATTTAAATTTGAGAACATAATAGTCTTAAAGTAAGTAATTTTAAGATGGCCCCAATGATCTTGGGCCCCTTACATACACACCTGCCATAATTTCCCAGAGTATAAATATTTTACTGCTATGATGAGTTATGTCAGATGGTATAATTGACTTTAAGAAAGGAATGTTATCCAACCGGGCTTAGTCTAATCACAAGAGCTTCTTAAATCTGAGTACAGAGGACAGAGACAAGGGGAGTCAGAACTTTGAAATAGAGACATACTCCTGCTGGCATGGAAGAAGCCACCAGCAAGTTGTGGAGAGGATGACATGGTGCAGGGAGTGGCAAACAGCCTCTAGGAGCTAGGAATGGCCCCCTGGTCAACAGCCAGCAAGAGAAAGGAGATCTCAGTCCCGTAATCACCAGGAACTACATTCTTCCAACAACCAAAATGAGTTTGGAACTGGATTTTCCCTGGAACTTCCAGACAAGAACTAAACCAATATCTTGTTTTTAGCCACCTGAGCCACTAAGTGGAGGACTCAGACATCTAAGCAGAGCTCCTAACCTACTGAAACGGTGAGATAATAAATTCGTGTGGTTTTAAGCTGCTAAACGTATGGCAAACTTTTGCATAGCAATAAAAATGAATGCAGAAGTCTTGATGCAAAAGTACTGTATTAAAAACCAACTGGAGTTTTCAAATAGAAAGAAAATATTAGGCAATACTTTAAAATTAGAACAAATCAAGAACAGAAAATTATACTATTATTTCACTAACAAACATGCTTGAAGAGCTCCTCAATAAAAGATTAGCTAGTTAATTCCCATTATGTATTTCCAATTTTCCTAAGACTATAATCCTAATGATATATATATAATTATATATATATTTACATATATATAATATAATCCTATATATAGCATTATATATATAATATATATAATTATAATTAATTATAGTTCCTTTTGAGGCACAGCAAGTTACCCAAATTATTGATGTGAAAAAACCCAACCGTTTTACTTTTCTCAGGCTTTATGGGTAGGGATTATGGGAAGGACTGAGCAGAGTTCTCACTCGGTCTCATTTGGTTGCAGTTAGATGTTGGCTGAGACTGTAAACTTCTACCTTTGCCTGATAAATGATGAATTTGAGTGTGGCATGTATTAAGAATTGGCAGAATTTAAAATGTCTCCTGTGATCTGACCAAAATGTCTTTAAAGATTATTGTCTTGTTTGGGACACAAGAATCTTATACACCAGTCAAAGCTGAGACATGATTTTATTGTTCTAGCTACTATCTGCCTTTCTCCCAGAAACAGTGACCGTTATTGCTTCTGTAATAGGTTGGAAGCCCCAGAGCAACACAATCAAAAATTGAATCTGATATGGAAATTTCACACGTTTGTATTACTACCGTTACACCACCTATATACCAAGTGCTATGCATAGTCTTAGTTATAAAAATGAATAAGATAATGTTTCTGCCCTGGTGGAGTTCCTAATCTCGCAGCAGAGAAAAAACATATAGAGCTAACCGCAATTGTACACAACTAATCCTATAATAATTGTAAAAGCAAAGCATTGCGGGAGCACAGAGAAAACTCAACTAAAAGTACCCAGAAAACAGGTAAGCCTTAGTACCATACTTCCGTAGTATTTATGCGTTGAAATTGGACTATATCAATGGCAAAATATAACATAATTTAGAGAACATGTTGTGTATCCTAACCAGGGAGTAGAAAATGTCTACATCTTTTATATTGAAGGAAAATTGTTTCTTGCAACTTCAGTGTATTTGACCATGAGGAAAATAAACCAGTTTTTGCTCTTTCTTGTTTATCATTTGTTTTCTTGTTTATTACTCTGATTTATTATAGTTTAGTCTTATTCCTTTAAAGATGATTTTCCAAAATTCAATTTTCCTAAGATTATTTATTGAGACATGCAGTTTTGTCTACAAAAATTAAATTTTTCTCTCTTTAAAATCTAATATTAACTTTGACCATTATTTGTAATTACCTACTATTTGTGCAATGTTAGTGAAATGCTGTGGGACGTCTCTGGATGAAAAATATCAAAGATTTTGCCCTACAAAGCTTATATTCTTGTAGGAGAGATGGCGGCATGAAAATAGTATATCAGATAAAATAAAATAAATGCCATCAAAATGTTATTGAAAACAAAGTAAATGTGTCACAAGCTTTGATTGTCATTTTTTTTGGTTGCTCCCTGTATCCTCAATGACATAATGCAACTTCAGTTCCTGATTTTGATATTTTTGTAATTTCATCCTTTTTAAGAGTTATAACTTAAAACGTGGCTCCAGGTGAGAACACTAAGAGTCAGAGAAGTCCATTGTTATATGGTTCAGCGGCAAGATTCTGACACAGTGTTTCACAACATCTATTATCTAGACAAGGTACTGCAAAATTCATGGCCTGTGGTTAAATTTGGCTCACAGATATCTCTTAATGTTGTGATTATTTTTAGCTATATAAGTATTTCAAAATAGTTTCTGACAGAGCATGCCTTCTTAAATATATATATATATATTTAAATACATCTATATAACTATATATAATATATATTATATATGTGTGTAAAATATATATATATATATATATATATATATATATATATATATATATATATATATATATATATGAGTGATTTGGTCATCTTACAATGGCTGAGCCTCCAAAGGCATCTGAGTCTAAAATTCCTTCTGAATCTATGCCCTACAGTATATGCCACATACTGCATGAAATGCAGTAGTGGCAGTTCCCAAAACCTGTTATGTTCTGTTTAGCTTCTGGCTATTTGAACTGCTGCTCCCACTTCGTGGAATAAGTTCCTCCACGTTTCTTTTTTGTTAAACTAAGCATAATTTATTTCAAGACTCAGATACGAATCCCCCTCCAAGGATGTTGGGGCAGACTGGTTTTGCTGTGTCCTCTACTTGTAAGCACTGCATTCTGAATTTATTAAGATATTTTAAAATCTATATTGAAACCATTTATTTCCTTCCAAACAAATTGAGGGCAGATATCATCTCTGCATCTTGGAATGTTAGTGCTGTGCAATATCTCAGACTCATAGAAAAACTTCAGTAACTGTTTATTGAAAAACTATTATTTTGTCAAGTTGTTTAGAGATGACAAAAATTTTATGAGAGTTCAATATTTGTTAGCACTTTCTTAGGAAAGTATTCTAGCATAAGCATGTTCTTTGGATGTGATTCACATTGTACACCTACATGTCTTTGATTATATTTTTAAATCCACTAGGAAAAATAATTATAAATGTAACATATACAAAGTTTAAATGACATTGAAAGGGGGAGAATAAATACAATTAAAAAATTTTACTACCTAAAAACATTTTTGAAAGTATAACTTAATAAAAGTGTATCTAACTGAAAGGAAATAAAATATACAAGAGTGTAGAACAAAGAAACTAGTAAAATTTGTATTAAAGCCCAAAGAATAGTTGACAGTATGACTACAATGATTCAAGAAATTGTCAAGTCATGATTCTTGAAAACAATAGAGGCATGGAAATTTCCCAAAATTTTCAACAGATTATGGGAGTTAGCAATGACGGAGAGGAGAAAGAAGTAAAATCATTCTAAAACTCTTGTGAGTATTATGGTGGTCTAAGGTTCTGATTAGTTCCGGATGTTGATAGAAAATACAATCAAATGCATGAATTAAATCTTAAATGTAATCTTTCTTCATCTTATTAGGATGTAAAAATTTCCATGAGATCATCATCTTCATCAGAAGAATGAGAAGAAGTTGGATAACTGAAAAAAATCACAGCTTTGTTATTTAAGCCTAGCTCAGATCACAGAGCAGTGTAATGAACCACATGCAAAAATAAACCAATCCTCCCTAGGAAACAAGAGACCTAAGGCTAATTTCATCCTTGACAGGGCAGAGAGAGGAAGAAGCACCTCCAAGAGACATAGACATCTTTAGAGAGCCATTATCCTATCATGCCACAGATAGGAAATTTCACTGGAGATATGGATTATAAAAGTCAAGTGTAAATGCTAAAAAGAAAAAAAAAAACACGTAATAAAAAGATAAAGAATTTTTTGATGAGCATCTTGGCAGACAAACACAGCAGATCACATAAAACATAAAACTATAAAACATGTATCAATAAATTTAAAAGTATTAAAAAGATACATAGTGTGTTCACTGATGTAACAATAATAACAGTGATTAAGAACAATGACATGTCTAAGAAATCTCAAGATATTTGAAAATTATGCAGCCCCTAGGTCAAAGAAAAAAATCACAAGGAAAATTAGAACACAGATTCAATGAAAAGATAGTGAAAGTAATGCATATCAAACTGTGTGGGATGCAACAAAGAAAGAGTCCTTTGAGGAACATTATATCACTATGAGGCTATGATACAAAAAAGAAAAGGTATAAAATCCATGATCTATTGTTACCAGCTTAAGAAGGTGGAGAAAGAGAGCAAATTACACAGAAAGTGAGGAGAACAAAAGAAATAATAAGAACTAAATCAGACACAAATGAAATGTAAAAGATAAGACTAAAAAACTAATAGAGCATCAACAAAACCAAAGGTTGGTTTACTGAAGATAGTGATAATATTGTTAAATCTGTAGCAAGCCCAATGAAGAAAAAGGACATGAAACCACTAATCAAGAATTGTATAAAGAAACATACTAATAATTATGAAAATATTATAAGGTAATAAAGGGCTATTTAGTATAACTTTATGTCAAAAGTTGACAATTTAAATAAAAGGAATTTCTTTGGAAAGAAACACCTTTCTAAAATTAGCAGAAGGGACTGGGCATGGTGACTCATGCCTGTAATCCCAGCACTTTGGGACGCCAAGGCAGGTGATCATCTGAGGTCAAGAGTTCGAGACCAGCCTGGCCCAACATGATGAAACTCTGTCTCTACTAAAAATACAAAAATTAGCCAGGCGTAGTGGTGCATGCCTGTAATCCCAGCTACTCAGGAGGCTAAACAGAAGAATTGCTTGAACCCGGGAGGTGGAGTTTGCAGTGAGCCAAGACTGCGCCATTGTACTCCAGCCTGGGTGGCAGAGTGAGACTCCATCTCAAAAACAAAAAAAGGAAATTGATAATTGCAGTTGTTTTGTATCTGTTAAAGAAAGTGAATTCTTAATTTAAAAACTTACCACAAAGGAAACCCTAGGATCAAATTTTTCACTAGTAAATTTTTATTTCAGAAAATAAAGGAGAAGAGAACACTTCTCAACTCACTCTGTGAGGACAGCGTAACATTGACACCCCAACCAATGAAGGTTATCAAAAGAAAACAAAGTTACAGACCGATACCTCTCTTAAGTCTACAAATAACTTATTATCATTTATAATAATTATAAGATTAATTATTAGCAAATAATTTATAAATATACGCACACATCACACAAAGGACAACTAGACAAAGTGGGGTATATCTCAAGAATAAAAGGTTAGATAACCATTCAAAATGAATTAATAGTATAGTTTGTAGTCTGGTAATGTAATGTCTCCAGATTTGTTCTTTTCCCTTAGTCTTGCTTTGGCGATGAGGGCTCTTTTTGGTTCCAAATGAATTTTAGGATTGTTTTTTCCAGTTCTGTGAAGAGCGATAGTGGTATTTTGATGGGAATTGCATTGAATTTGCAGATTGCTTTTGGCAGTATGGTCTTTTTCACAAAATTAATTATATCCATCCGTGAGCATGGGATATGTTTCCATTTGTGTCATCTGATTTCTTTCAGCAGTGTTTTGCAGTTTTCATTGTAGAGAATTTTCGCCTCATTTGTTTAGCATAATCTTAAGTATTTTAGTTTTTTGCAGCTATTACAAAAGGGATTAGTTATTAGTTATTATTGTAAAGGGGATTAGTTATTGTAAAAGGGATGAGTTGTAGTCACCAAAACAGCATGGTACTGTTACAAAAAAAGGGAATATAGGCCAGTGGAACAGAATAGAGAACCAACCCAGAAATAAACCCAAATACTTACAGTCAATGGATCTTTGACAAGCAAACAAAAACAAAAAGTGGGGAAAGGGCACCCTATTCAACAAATGGTGTTGTGATAATTTGCAAGCTACACGTAGAAAAATGAAAACGGATCCTCATCTCTCACCTTATACAAAAATCAATTAAAGATGGATCAAAGACTTAAACCTGAGACCTGAAACCATAAAGATTCTAGAAGATAACTTTGGAAAAACCCTTCTAGATGTTAGCTTAGGCAAAGACTTCATGACCGAGGACCCAAAGGCACAGGCAATGAAAACAAAGATAAATAGATGAGACTTAATTAAACTAAAAAGCTTATGCACAGCAAAAGAAATAATCAGCAACCCACAGAGTGGGAGGAAATCATTGCAAACTATAAATCCTACAAAGGACTAATATCCATAATCTACAAGGAACTCAAATCAGCAAGAAAAAACAAACAAAAAGTGGGCTAAGGACATGAATAGACAATTCTCAAAAGAAGATATAATACAAATAGCCAACGAATATATGAAAAACTACCCAACATCACTAATTATCAGAGAAATGCCAACCAAAACCACAATGTGATACCACCTCACTTCTGCAGGAATGGCCATAATCAAAAATCGAAAGACAAAAGATGTTGGTGGGGATGTGGTGAAAAGGGTTACGCTGTTGGTGGGAATGTAAACTTATACAACCACCATGGAAAACAGTGTAGAGATTCCTTAAAGAACTAAAAGTGGAGCCACCATTTGATCCAGCAATCCCACTTCTGGGTGTCTACCAAAAGAAAAAAGTCATTATATGAAAACAATATCTACACATGCATGTTTATAGCAGCACAATTTGCAATTGCCAAAGTGAACCACCCCAAATGCCCATCAATAAATGAGTGGATAAAGAAAATGTGATGTATATATACACACACATATACACACACTATATATATATGGTATATATGTTATATATGGTATATATTTATATATTATATATGGTATATATTTATATATTATATATCTATACAGCATGGAATACTACTCAACTGTAAAAAGAAATAAAATAATGGCATTCGTAGCAACATGAATGGAATTGGAGACTATTATTCTAAGTGAAGTAACTCAGGAATGGAAAATCAAACATCGTGTGTTCTCACACATAAGTGAGAATTAATCTGTGAGGATGCACAGACATAAGAATGATACAATGGACTTTGGGGACTCAGGAAAAGAGTGGGAGGAGAGTTAAGGATAAAGGACTACACACTGGGTAAAGTGTATACTGCTTACGTGATAGGTGCACCAAAATCTCAGAAATCACCATTAAAGAACTTATTTATCTAACCAAACACCACCAGTTTCCCAAAAACCTATTGAAAAAAATAAATTAATATAATTATCATATTTCATATTGTCCATTCATCAGTCAATGGACATTTCGGTTGTTTCCACCTTTAGGCTATTACAGTACTGCTGCTACAAACATTCACGCATAAGATTTTGTGTGGAAATATGTTTTCATTTCTCCTGGGACTATATATAGGAGTGTAAATGCTCAATCATATGGTGCTATGGGTTGACTTGTATGCCCAAGAAAAGATAGATGGGAGTCCTAGCCCCTAGTACCTCAGAATGTGACTTATCTGGAAAGAGGTTCTTTGCAAAAGTAATCAAGTTAGAATGAGATCATTAGAGTGAGCCTTAATCCATTACGACTGGTGAACTTCAAAAGAAGAGAAATTTGGACACAGAAATGCAGAGGGAAAAGATGACAAGAAATAAGCAGAACACTTATAAATAAGCCTGGGAACACACGTGGCTACAGAAGCTAGGAAACAGGTGAGGAACAGATTCTCCCTCGCAGCCTTCAGAAAAAAACAACCCTGCCAGCATTTTATTTTTGGATTTATAGCCCCCGGAAATGCAAGAAAATAAATTTCTGTTGTTTAAATCACCTAGTTTATGGTACTTTGTATGACAACCCCAGGAAACTTATACACAGAAACTCTATGTGTAACCATGTGAGGAACTGTTCTTCAGATTGGTTGCATCATTTTACATTCCCATCAGCAGCGTACGAATGTTCTGTTTCTCCACATCCGTTTAACATATGTTATCCACTTTAATATTATCTGTCTTTTTTATTATAACCATCCTAGTGATGGGGAAGTGGCATCATATTATGGGATTTTAGTTGCATTTCCCTGATGACTAACAATATTGAGAGGCTTTTCATGTGCTTATTGGCCACTTGCATATTTTCTTCAGACAAATGTTTATTCCTATCCTTTGCCCATTTTAAAATTTGGTCATTTATCTTCTTACTGCTGAGTTGTAAGAGTTATTTACATATTATAGATACATGTCCTTTATCAGTCATATAATTTGAAAATATTTTTCCCATTTTCCATAAGTTGTCATTTTACTTTCTTGATAGTGTCCTTCAAAAACCAAAATATTTCAAATTTATTTTTTAATTGAAATAAATTTCAATTTTTTTTTTTTTTGCTTTATTGCTCAAGATTTTGGTATTGTTTTATAATTCATTGCCAAGTCTGAGATCATGAAGATTTACTCCTATGTTTTCTTCTAAGAATTTTATACTTTTTTTTTTTGAGACGGAGTCTTGCTCTGTTGCCCAGGCTGGAGTGCAGTGGCACGATCTTGGCTCACTGCAAGCTCCACCTCCCGGGTTCATGCCTCAGCCTCCTGAGTAGCTGGGACTACAGGTGCCCGCCACCACGCCTGGTTACTTTTTTGTGTGTTTTTAGTAGAGACGGGGTTTCACCGTGTTGGCCAGGATGGTCTCGATCTCCTGACCTCATGATCCACCCACCTTGGCCTCCCAAAGTGCTGGGATTACAGGTGTGAGCCACCGCGTCCAGCCAAATTTTATACTTTTAAGCCTTACACTTAGGACTTTAATTCACTTTGAGTCCATTTGTATGTATGATGTGAATTAAGGATCCAGTGTCATTCTTTTACATGTGTCTATCCAGGTGTCCCACAACAATGTGTTGACAAAACTCTGCTTTCACCATTAAATAATCTGGGAACTCTTGTCAAAAATCAGTTGACCACAGAAGCATGGTCAACAATTTTTGGTCTCAGTTCTATACCATTGATCTATGTGTTTACCCTTATTCCAGTATCACACTGTATCCACTGTTGCTTTGTAGTAAATTTTGAAAAAGGGAAATATGAGTCCTTCAACTTTATTATCATTTTTCAAGATTGATTTGGCAACTTTATGGCGCTTGCATTCCATATCAATTTTAGGATCAACTTGTCAGGTTCTATAAAACAAGTCAGCTGAAATTATTGTAAGTATTGAATTGAATCTGTAGATCAATTTGGGGATCATTGCCACTTTAACAGTATTAAAAAGTCATTCAAGTCAAGAACAATGAAAAATTTTTCAATTTATTTAGCTTTTATTTTATTTTTAACAATGTTTTGTAGTTTTCAGATATAAATTTTATACTTCATTTATTAAAAGCAGTTTTCCTAAGTGTTTTATGCTTTTTGATCCTATTTTAAATGAAATTATGGTTTTTTTTATTTTTGGATTGAGCCTTACAATTTGCTTTTTTATATCGACTTCTATCCTGCAATCTTGTTGAACTCATTTATTAGTTCTAATATTTTTTAGTGCATTCCTTAGGATTTTCTGTTATATATGAGATCATGATATCTGCGAATAGAAATAGTTTTACTTCTTCTTATCCAGTCTGGAAAAACAGTTTATTTCCTTACCTTTCCTAATTTCCCTGACTAGAACATCTGATACAATGATGAATAGAAGTGTCAATAGTGGATATTCTTGGTTTTTTCCTGATTTTTCAGAGAAGGAGTCTAGTTTTTCACCATCGGGTATGATCTTAGTGTGGATTTTTTTACAGATGTCCTTTATCAGATGGAGGAAGTTCTCTTCTATTCCTAGTTTTTGAGTGTTTATTTTCATAAAAATATGTATTTAAGATATACAACATGTTTGTATACATACACACAAACACATAGTTAATGATTACTACAATAAAGCAAACAAATACACCTATCTTCTCACATAGCTGCCTTTGTGTGTGTGTGTGTGTGGCGAGAGCATCTAAAATCTACTCTCTTAGCAAATTTTCCGTAAGCAATACAGTATTATTAACTGTTGTCATCATGCTGTACATTAGTTCTGTAGATTTATTCATCTTACATAAGGGCAACTTAGTACCCTTTGACCAATATCTCTCCATTTGCCCCAAACTTTTGTCTTTGGTAAACACTATTCTATTTTCTTTTTCTGTGCATTTGGCTTTTATAGATCCCACATATAAGGTTGATCATACAGTGGTTTTCTTTCTGTGTCTGGCTTGTTTCATTTAGCAAAATTTCCTTTGGGTTAAAAGTTTCAAAATTGCCTTCAGTTTACACCGTTTGTGACAACAAATGGCAAAAACTCACACAACTCAAGAGAAAAAAAACAAAAACACCACCAACAACAGAAAAAAACCTCACGCCTGTAATCCCAGCACGTTGGAAGGCCGAGGTGGGAGGATCACAAGGTCAATAGACGAGACCATCCTGGCCAACAAGATGAAACTCCATCTCCACTAAAATTACAAAAATTAGATGGGCATGGTGGCACATGCCTGTAATCCCAGCTACTCGGGAGACTGAGTCAGGAGAATCACTTGAACCCGGGAGGTGGAGGTTGCAGTGAGCCGAGATCGTGCCGCTGCACTCCCACCTGGTGACAGAGCAAGATTTTATCAATAAATAAATAAATAAATAAATACCCAACTAACCCAATTAAAAAATGGGCAAATGAGCTGAATAGTATTTTCTTTTTCAAAAAAAGACAGACAAGTGATCAATAGGCATATGAAAAGATGGTAAACATAGCTCATTTCTGTCTGCTGCTGAGTGATATACAATTGAATGAATGTGTGTTTACTTATTCATTTACCTTGGTTTTTTTTTATTTTAGCAATTATGAATATAGCTGCTTATGCATTTGTATGCAGAATTTGTGTGCATTTATGTTTATAAGTCTTCAATTCATTTAGATAATTACCTAGGAGAGAGATTATTGTATCATATAGTAAGAGTATGTTTAGTTTTATAAAATACCGCAAAACTACTTTCTAATATTGGTTTACCATTTTGCATTCCCCTAGCAATGAATGAGAGTTCCTGTCAGTTCAATACATTGCCTGCATTTGGTGTTGTCAGTGTTTTAGGTTTTAGTCATTCTAATAGATATGTAATGCTGTTTTGTTTTAATTTTCCATTCCCTAATGATATACTATATTGGGCATCTTTTTATATGCTTATGGGCCACCCATATGTATTTTTTTGGTGCCGTGTGTGTGCAGATCTTTTGGCCATTTTTTAAATTGGGTTGTTTATTTTCTTGTTGTATGAGTTTTAAGAGTTTTTTTTAATTGTGGATACAACTATTGTATCAGGTGTGTGTTTTACAAATATTTTCTTTCCATTAGCAACTTGTCTTTTCATTTTCTTAACAGTGTGTTTCACAGAGAGGAACTTTTCAATTTCAATTAAGTCTAACTAATCATTATTTTCTTTCATGAATCATATTTTTGCAATTGTCTCATAGTTCTTGGATATTCTGTTCCACCTTTCTAATTATTTTTCTTCTTGCTTTTCGGTTTGAGACATGTCTATTGACCTATCTTCATGTTCACTGATTCCTTCCTCTCATGTGTTAAGCCCATCAAAGGCATTCTTCTTTTTTTTTTTATAGGGTTTTTCATTTCTAGCATTTTGTTTTGAACCTTTCTTAGAGTTGCATCTTTCTGTTTATATTACCCATCTTTTATTACATGTTGTTCACTTTTCCCATTAGATCCCTTAGCATATTAATCATAGTTATTTTAAATTTTCAGCCTGATAACTCCAAAATCTCTACCATACTTGCTTTGTCTTTTTGTCTTTTAGTATGCCTTGTAATTTTTAGTTGAAAGGCATACATAATATATGGGGTAAAAGAAACTGAATGAATGGCCTGGCGTGGTGGCTCACGCCTGTAATCCCAACACTTTGGGAGGCCGAGGCGGGTGGATCTTGAGATCAGGAGATCGAGATCATTCTGTCCAACATGGTGAAATCCCGTCTCTACTAAAAATAGAAAAATTAGCTGGGCACGGTGACACGCGTCTATAGTCCCAGCTACTTGGGAGGCTGAGGCAGGAGAATTGGTTGAACCAAGGAGGCAGAGGTTGCAGTGAGCCAAGATCACACCACTGCACTCCATCCTGGGCAACAGAGCGAGGCTCTGTCTGAAAAATAAATAAATAAACCGAATGAGATAGGCTTTTAGTATGAGGTTTCATGTTTATCTGTCTAGGAGTTAGGTTGTGCTTGCTGTTTGCTATAGCGATCAGTGCCATTTTAAATTTCCTCTAGTGTCCTTGTATTTGTATCCATTGTTGTCTTTGGGTTTCCCTAGCCACTCTGTCTTAGAGTCTGAGCCTTGCAGTTCTTTAAACTGTAATCCTTTGTTATTACACATGAGTTCTATTGATGTGGTGGTAAGGTGTGGGGAAAGTGGAAGCATTCCACAATCTTAGGACTAGGTCTCAATCTTTTGTGGGCATGTTCCTCTGGTCTACAGCCTTCACAATGCTTCTTAGTTTCCTCCCCTATCCCCTTTGAGATAGGAAGTTTTGAGAGGCCTACAGTTGGGAATTTCACTTTCCACAGGTCAGTGAAGCTCTGGTAAAGCCCATGTTTGTTAAGCTCTGGTAAAATATTTTCTCTTAAGGCCAGGCTTTTGTTCAGAAGAACAGAATGCTCTGGGAATATTTCAGAATGGCTACTTGTTCCTCCCCTAACCAAAAGCATGAGGGGATTTTTCTCTATTCTTCACCCTGAGATCCTGATGGGACTCCTGGAGCTAAAACTCATGAAAGTATGAGGGACCCCCAACCCTGTAAGACTGGAACCTCAGTTGATTTTCTCTCTCAATCTAGTCCATACTCAGTCTGTCTTCAGCAACTTATCAATTATCCTTTAAGTCTTCTCACTAGTTGCTGGCTCTACTGCAAGCTTCTGCTCCTGGAATCTGTGATTCTCTGTATCTATCCCTCTGTCCCATTTTGGGGCAGTGGTTTGTACTGTGACCTCAATTCTTTGGTGGATCTAAGAAGAGTTACTAATTTTTAGTTTCCTCAGTGGTTTCCCTTGTTGTGAGGATGAGAAGGACAACTTACAAAATTTTTGCATGTTGAACTGGAAATAAAAATTATTTATTTAAGGTCGTTTTTATATTATAAAAACACAAAGCCTTGAAATATAGAAATAACATATCCATCAAGAGTGAAGGATAACTTTATTTACTTTCCAATATAATGAAGATAATGCCTCTTTATTGGGAAAAGTTCAGGCCCGATTTCTTCTAGCCTATTCTAAAAGATGCAGATTGTCTAAGGTTGGGGTTTTACAACTATAACACAGATCTGCTGCATGCATAGCATCCACCTGGGCCCCACTGTATCACCTCATGAAACTTGGAGGTCAGGAGAACACACATCTGTAGATACTCATGTCATGATGCTTACTGTGCTTTAAATAATAGTCTTTTGTTTCTGACTCAGAAAAAAAAGGCTTTTTTTGTTTAAGCTGTAATTTTTCATTTCTAGGGGAGGAGAAAATTCCAATGAAATAAGTAAATACTTGGTTTCATTCTCTTTTTTTGAAAAAAATCATTTCCATAGGTTTTTAGGGAGCAGGTGATATTTGGTTACATGAGTAAGTAAAGTTCTTTAGTGGTGATTTGTGAGATGTTGATGCACCCATCACCCGAACAGTATACACTGAACCCAATTTGTAGCCTTTTATCTCTCAACGTCCCTGACCTTTCCCCCAAGGCCCCAAAGTCTATTGCATAATTCTTATGCCTTTGCATTCTCATAGCTTAGCTCCCACTTTTGAGTGAGAACATATGATGTTCGATTTTCCATTCCTGAGTTGCTTCACTTAGAAAAATAGTCTACAATTCCATCAAGGTTGCTGCAAATACCATTAATTCATTCCTTTTTATGGCTGAGTAGTATTCCTTTATCTATCTATCTATCTATCTATCTATCTATCTATCTATCTATCTATCTATCACAGTTTCTTTATCCACAGTTGATTGATTGGCATTTGGGCTGATTCCATATTTTTGTAATTGTGAATTGTGCTGCTATAATTTTCTATCAGAATCCAGGAAACTATGCCAAGCTAACTTCTTTGCTTGTAAGTAGGGTCAAATCCCAGACTTATCACAGTTCTTGATATGTCTATCCACCAAAAATGACTTATATAAAATTATTTATTGTAGTTTTGTGCATAATAGCATACATTGGGAAATGAACTATTAAAAAGCAGGTGAATAAATAAATGTTGGTATTTCATACAATGGAATACTGCTTAGCAATAAAAATGAATGAATTATTTGTGTATATACATATAATAACATGGATGAAAATCCCCAAATTATGCTGACAAAATTGAGGTAGACATAAAAGGGCACCTGCTTTGTGCCCCCATTTATATGAAATCCTTGAATTACCATGATTAATGCATGGTTATAGAAACCAGAACAGTGTTTGTTTCTATGTAGCAGACATTGACTGCACAGTGCCAGAGATGATGGAGATCTTGATAGGGATGCAGCTGATATAGGTGCATTTTCAAAACAGATCATACTTTATAAGAAGTTCTAAACTCAGTATCCATTTTGCAAATAATTTGAAACAAATTTATTAAAGTTTCACTCTTTAAAGAAACACGACTAGTTGTTAATGGTATGTGTGCACTAATTGAGCAATGCACAACTTGTTAAACTTTGAAATCGGATTGAACACTGCTACTTTCTCCTGTTTCACATTGATTATCCTGTGGTACTTTCTTTTTATCATTTCAACCTAGAAAATTCAATGAGTTTCACAAAGATATAATGTCACCAAAGGGAATTTAACATTATTTAGAGTTGAAACTGAAATGCCTTGAGCTAATAGTTCAAACAGTGTCTGAGAGATATCAGAAGTCAGTGTATTTCCTTTGAACAATTTGAACATTTCCCTCCCCTCACCTTTGTGTGTTTGTAACAGTAGACCAAGCACATTGGCTCCATAATATGGAAAATACAGGATTGGATGGTTTGCAGGGCTTTTTCAACTCTGAAATGCTTTAATTCTATGTTGAGAGGAGATTTTTATAATAAGAAGACGTTCTGTCTTTACAGCAAGCATATTTAAGGGCACCATTACATTTTGAATTCTGAATTCTTCCTAATGAAAGATATTGATATGCAGCATAGATAGGAGTAATGATTTGAATCCAGACATATACGGATTTTACATCCACTACTTACTATCTGGGGACCAGAAAGTCAGTTAAATTCTCTGAGCCTCAGTTTTGTCAAGTGTAAAATTAAGATAATGTCATACATACCTCACTGCAGTGCGGTGGAATGAAAACAATACATGTAAACCTCTCAAGCAAGTTCGTAGCACATTGTTAGTGCTCAAGAAATGTCATCTATTAAAATAACATTTTTATCACTCATTGAGTTTGGAGGATTTTTTTAATATGATGAGTTTTTTCTAAACAAATAAAGGAACTCATAATGTCAAATATATCACTCTATTAAATTAGGAGATGCAGACTAAAAGTAAAAATGTATGAACCAGCTTAAGTAACTCTTAATCACTTTTCTGACTACTTTCTGTCTTGCTTAACAAAACATATCAAATTTTAAAAACTCAGTATATGTTAATTCCATTTATTGTGCATAAGAATATTCAGAAAATTATATTTATTCTGTTTTCCAGGTTTTTTTCTGGGGATTAGAAGATGGCATGGTCCTAAGAAATTATTGCCCACCTTGGTAACTTATTTTCAACACTTAAAAAAGAAATGTTTATCCCATTAATCAAATTATTTATATATGAGCTTGTATTTAATAACATTACATTGAATATGACTTTCTATTCATCAAAATAAAGGGCAAAGGATAAAATCCTCTGTTAAGTTTTTTGTATTTTTGCTGTTTGAACTTCTGGTCAGTTTCTGAAGCTTTCCACCCTATATCTGTCAAACAGTTATTTCTCAATTTGAGCAAAATAGATCTTGAAAATTATGGCATCTCTACCTTCCCTTCTGAATGCATAACAGAACTGGGAAAAGGATGGAGGAAAGAAGGGAGAGAGGGAGGGAGAGAGAGAAAAAAAAATCGACTTACACCAATATTACAAATATCTATTCAAAGGTAAAAGAGAAAACTTGTTATGCTGGTTATTTTCATACTTATCAGTTTGCAAATCATTTGTGATACTTGTGCCCTGTTGGAAGAGTTGATTCATATATCAATTTTAGAAAGTTCTTGAGTCAAATCATAACTACTAGATAAGCTTCAGATCTGGCTGAAGAAGTAGAATTAATGTCACATTTCACTACTTTTGCCATTGAGAGACATACGTTTACCACAGGCTTAAGTACATGATATTTCTTGAGTAGTATTGTTCCTCTAAGCTCTGGCTTCACTGAATAGTAAGGGTAACAACAAAGCGCTGGAACATAGCCAGTCACTGGCACAATAGCAGTGTTGGCAATAGCACTCTTGTGGGTCAGCTGTGGCAGGGATTGTAGACTACCCAAGAAATTGTAGAGACATGATCGCTTCAAATTCAGCAGGCAGAAGACACTGTGTAGGACTGAGTGAAATGAATCTACACACTTAAGCACAGGAAATTGAAAAATAATAGTAATGACCAGAGTAAACTAATATTCTTGACATGAAGTTATTGGTTTGAGATCCAACAAAAAGAAACCTACCTACTTACTCCAAAGGAAAGCAATAGTATCCTGCAAGGAATTGATGAATTTCTCTCTAAAATCTTGAAGAATTTATCTACGTGTTTATTGTGCATTTTCCTCCACCTTTGCTCTTTCAATTGTCCTGTAAAGGGGGTTTTCCCTACCTATTTCCCTGCCTCCACTGTGGACCAGCATAGAAGCAAAACCAATTACTCAGAGGAAGCATTAGTGCACAGAAAGATTATAATATACTCTTACAGAGTCTCATTTTCTTACTTACAAAAACTAAATATGAATGGAGTAAGGTAAGAAGGCAGGCAGAACTGAAAGAAAGGACTTGGCCAAGAAATGAGAGAGAGAAGATATTGTTAGAAAGAGACTCAAAATTGAGCAATTTATCAGTGGAGACTTTCCCTGTAATCCATCATCTGTGTCCAACTTTCTTTCCAACAATCCTAGACTTTTGTATAATAATCGGAGTGGGGAAATATCTTAGGTGAGGAAAATTCATGAGCAAGGCGCAATTAAACAGGATCTGCTGGACATTTCTCTTTGCGTCTATGCAATGGTTAACATTGAAGATTAAAAAATCTTCATGTTAAGTCACTAGTTTGAAGCACCGTTATGAGTTCTAGGAAATTGTGAAAAATTCTGCAAGAAATTATTTAAGTTCTGTGTAAGAATTTTAAAATAGCAATTATATAAATTAATGTGATCTAGAGATTGATGAAATTTCTCTGGAGCCAGGAATGAAGCAAGAGCACAAGCCTAAGAAGTAATTGAACACTGAGGGTCCTCACTGACCCCGGCTATATGATCACTGGTAGCTTAGAGCTTTAGTTTTAATGATTGCTTAAGAGAGAGTTAAAGACAAAGATAGGGCCATTGCATAGTGCGGAATTCAACTAAAGACCTTTGTGAAAAGCCCAGACTTACAAAGACCTAAGTCAAAGAAAGGATTAAATAAGATATTCTCTGATTAGGATTTGCTTTGGGTGAAGGGAGAAGTAGTAGTCTTCCTAAAATATTTTGGGCCATATGTCTGTTCTTCAGTGGGCTTGCATCCTTAATTCACACTATTTGCAATTAAATAATTTTAATTGAAAGAAGATCTAAGTCTGTAGCTTTCTAGGACATAGAAAAAGTAGGTAAATTCCTTCTTGATAAACACACCCTCACATCAAGCTTCAACAAATTCCCAGAGAGTTTTAATAAACATATGTTCAGAATTAGAGATTATAAACGCTCCCAAAAATAAATTAGGCATTGTGAAAGAGCAACATCATCAGTATTAGAATTATTACAAATATAATCTGAGTATGACTAAGCTTATATGAATAAAATATGGAATAAAAACATGAGTAAAGACCAAGCATCTATCAAAGATGAATAGGCATAGTTGAGAAAAAGCAAATTGAATCTTTAGAAATAAAAATATAGTTAGTGAATTAAAACTAAGTTTGTGGTATAGCAGCTTAAAAGAGAACTAATGCCACAGAAGATATAAATGCAAAAAACATATAGTTGATGCCCAGAGAGATAAAAATCATAGAAAAGTATAAATATGAGGCTCAGAAACATGAAGATGCTGAGATAGTTCAGCATGTATCTGTCAAAGTTCTGGAGAAAATAATACACTGAAGACAGACAATATTTTATTGGATAATGGTCAAGAATTTCCCAAAACTAATTAAGTCGTGCTGAGGGATACTAACAAGTCTCAAACAGAATAAATTTTCATACCTAGATATCAAACTAGAAAAGCTGCAGGGCACCAAATAAAAAAGTAAGTGCTTAGAAAAAGCAAAGATAAAGGATGATTTACAAACAAAGTAATGAAAACTAAATTAACATTTGGCTTCTCAACAGACTCCCAGAAGTCACTAGAATTTTATTTTCTAAATGCTGAAAGTTTATTTCAACCTAAAATAATATACCCTACAAAAACAACTTTCGAGAAAGTCAACTTAAAGACACTTTTATAAATAAAAGGTCTATCACCAACAGATTCTCCCTGAAATGGTATCTAGAGGATATACTTTAGGAAAGAATATACTTTAGGAAGAATATAATTTAGAAACATCTTAGAAAGACAGTCTGAGATATATAAATAAATGAGGAACAAAGGGAGGTAATTGGAGAGGGCTTACAGGGAGCTTCAATAGCCTAGGAAATATTGTATTTCATTGTATTATTATTTATTGTGTTATATATGTTTTTATATGCACCAAATGCTTCATAATTTTAAAAACGGATGAAAATTATCATCCCATCCCAGTGGAAAAAAATACATTTATATAAGAGAAACAGGGGCATATTACCCAAAAAATCCACAGTGAAAAACAAATCTCTGGTAATAACTTAGAAAAGGAAGCAAAGCAAACAAATATTATTGACAACTGTTTGAACAAACTGTGTTAGACAACTGTTTCCCCCAAAGTATTTAAAGAGATGTTTTCAAGAAATATGCGTATCTGACACATGTAAAGAACAGGTCAAGGAGACAACATAATCAACTAGGAAGTCATGGGAATTGTGTAGAGGAAAAATTGACCAATGAAATAGCAATAATAGAATGGCCCTTGCTAGAAAATTGATACAGAAAATTGCATCCGTGAGCTGAAGACAAATTTCAAAGTTCTTTTAGAATGAAGTACAAAATAATAAGGTAAAGAAAGTAATGAAAGGACGATAAACATGAAAGAGCAGAGCTACAAGTAAGAAGATTACAGATAGTGGTGTGAAAGAAAGCAGATAGAACATCCACAACATATTTATTGAGTGCCTCCTATTTGCAGGCTCTGGGGTAATACAAGCATATGTCATACCACTTACTATTATACTAACATGTAAAGTTAGCATTATTTCTCCAGTTATGGATATTAAGCCACAAAGAAGTTACTTGTTAAAGATCACATAGTTGGAATTTGAACCTAGGTTTTTCTAGTTCAAATGTTTGAACTGTTTATTGTTTTAAATAATATCAAGGAAGGTAAACTTCTAGTTAACTTACTTCGGATTAGAGAAGAAGTCATTTTGTGTTCATAACAGACAAAATATTAGTGCATATAAAAATATTAAAACTTTTTGCTCCAAATAATACAGCATATAAATCTTATACATATATATCTCATAACATATACATCAAAGGAAAATGGATAAGGAATATAATTTATGTGTGAATAAAAATGTCTAAAATCAAATCAACAATTACTGGATTCATCAAAATTGCAAAAGAATAAGCCTCAAAGTCAAGAAGATTTAAACAAAACTATATGTATAGTTTGATATTAGAATATGTAATATACTATTATAAAATGTTAAAGGAAAAATGTAACGTATCATTTATATAAACCAAAGGAGTTCAATCACAAGGTAATCTCTGTTGTACTATAAAGGCACTTAATAGCTAAACCCCCTTAATAATAAAACGTCTTATTAAATGAGAATATGCTGACTCCTTTCATGAAAAGAATATTTTTCTAACCAACAGTCAAAACTGCATTTAAGGTTAAAATACCAGAATCATTCTCAAATCAAGAAACAAGTCACCAATATTATTTTTTTTAAATATTCTAAAATTGTAGTCAATTCAGTAAGTGTTAAGAAAGTGGCTGGGGGCACAGTGGCTCACACCTATAATCTCAGCTCTGTGAGAGGCTGAGGCAGAAGGATCACTTGAGCCCAGGAGCTGGAGACAACCTTGGGCAACATAGTGAGACCCCATCTCTACAAAAAATCAAAACAATTAGTTGAGTGTGGTGGCATTTGCCTGTAATCCCGGTGACTTGGGTGGCTAAGGCAGGAGGGTCACTTGAGCCCGGTAATTTGAGGCTGCAGTAAGCTATGATTGCACCACTGCACTCCAGCCTATGCAACACAGCGAGACCATCTCTTAAAAAAATTAAAAATAATCTTAAAACAGAAAGTGTTATATATAGCTTTATAAAGTATACTGAATTATGATGATATGCAGATGGCATAACTACTCTTATTAAAAAATGACTTCTAATTCAACTAATTAGAATGTTTTCTATTTCTAAATATTGGCATGGTGCAGGGAAATGGGCACTCTCATGTAGTGTAATATGGGGCAGTAAATTTATTTTTAAAATTTATTGACATAAATTAAGAGCTTTGTGTTTTTAACTACTTGGACTCTATCCTAAAAATTGCCAGATCTATGCAAAAATATGTATATACAAAGATCATTACTATGTTGCTAATTAATATTACAAAATTGGAATATATCTAAATGTCCAAGCAACAAAGAATGCTTAATTAAAAATACTACACGTTCACTAAATTTGGATTTGGAAAGATGTCAAATAATGTGGAATGCTAATTTCTTAAGTGGAAAGGGTATATAGTATTTTTATACTATGAAAAATATAATTTAAAATAAATTTTAAAAAGACTCTCTATATCCAGTATGATCACCACAAAGGAAAAGGCTGATGCTATACTTAACATTTATTAACTTTTAGTGATATGATTACAGTCATTTCTATGTCTGTCTTTATGTATTTCTGTATTCAATTCAAATAGTAAGGGGATTAGGAGAAGAGAGAGAGAAAAAGAGGTTTCTCAGACCAAGACTATATTTGATTACAATCATTGCCATTAGCAAGAAACAATGTATAAATCAGGGAAGGTTGCTAGGTAACAGAAGCAGCACACCCTGGTGGTGAGCTGCCCATTCATGCACTCTCTAGGGAAAAGGATATCTTGATAACACAGTTATTTAATTGGGTCATTGAGTATCAGGACATTTGATATTATAAAATCATAATGCTATTAAACATTCAAATTATATAACACAATCTTGGATGAAGCAACTAAACCATATTAAATTTGGTGAATTTAATGTGCATGACAGCCAGACAGCTGGCTTCTCCTGGTGAAAGCCTGACTTCAACATGTTCACATCAATGAAAATGTTATCAAGTAGATGATCGTAAATTAATTCTCACAAAACTTAGAATGTATGGTATGTTTGTCCTCATTTTATAAATTGGAAACTGAAGATATAAAATGGACTTCTTCTCACAGAGAAATTAAATGGTAAACCCAGTGTTGAGCATAGATCTTTCTTTTCCCAAAGTCCCATATTTCCTACTGTATTGTGCACTCCTTAAGGACAGACCCATATTCTTACTGTCTATCATGAGCCATGCATTCATCTCTAATCCTAAAACTAGCACCACAAGGTAGAGATTATTTTAAAATGAACACACACACACACACACAGAGTTCTTTTCAACCTATTCCAACTCTGAGAGATTTATGTGTTTGACTTCTGAGAGCCTAACCATCTCTTAGCTTGCACACTATCTAAATGAGGAAACAGGAAACTCCTGAAACTGCTTGAGAGTAAATGCAGCTGACCCTTGAACAATGTGAGCGGTAGGCCCACAGATTCCCTGTGTAGTAAAAAATCTGCATGTAACTTTTGACTCCCCAAATACTTAACTGCTAAGTATAGAATGATCCATTTTGTAAGTCATCAAAAGCAGTCTTGAATCATTGGAACTCTTCTGCCAGATTGTCTAATGTCAATTTGATTCTGATGCTGCTTCTTCTATGTCATCTTCCTCATCATCTGGCAGTGGTTTAGAAGGACTCGCCTCCATGAAGTCTATTCTGTTAATTTCTCTTGTGTGGTGTCTATTAGCTGTTGAATTTCTCCAAGATCCATATCTTGAAATCCTTCACTCCACCTTTGTTTTTTGGTGTTTTTTTTTTCTCTTTTTTTCTTTTTTCTTTTTTTTTTTTTAATTTTGCCATATCTACATATCTCTTTTGTGATTTCCTGGATTGGCTTTATTATAAATCCCATGAAGTCATGCAACATCTGAACACAGTTTTCTCCAGCAGGAAGTTACTGTTTCAGGCTTGATGGCTTTCATAGCTTTTTCTATGGCAACGATGCAGCCTTCAATGGTGTAATCTTCCCCAACTTTCATGATGTTCTCTCTACCAGGATCCTCTCCCAAAGCATTGACAATCCTTTTCTTAGAGTAATGTGCATAATGAGCCTTAAAGGTCCTTATGACCCCTGATCTAGAGGCCGAATTACATACATTGTATTTGGGGTCAAGTAGAACACATTGATACCTTCAGTGTTGAACTAATGGGGTTCTGGGTAGCCAGAGCCATTGTCTGATATCAAAAGAACTTTAAAAGGCAATTTCTTACTGCCAAGGTACTTTTTGACTTTAGGGACAAAATATCAATGAATCCAGTCCAGAAAAGGGTTTCTCCTTGTCCAAGTCTCCTTATATGAGCAAAAGATTGCCAACTGGTGGTTATCTTTTCCCTTCAACATTCAGGAATTAGCAGTTTTATAGATAAGGACAATCCTGATTATAACCTCAACTACATTTACCCAAAACAATACAGTTAGTCTATTCCTTCCCGCCTTAATTCCTGGTGCTTATTTCTCTTCTTGACTAATAAATGTCCTTTGTGGCATTTTTTTTTTCCAGGATAGGACACTTTTATCTTCGTTAAAAACCTGTTCAAGCAGATACTCTTTCTCCTTAATGATTTTATTACTGGCTTCCAGGAACTAGTATGGTGCCTCTTGCTTGGCAAAAGCTGCTTCTCTTCTCGTCTTGATACTTTTTAAGCTCAGCCTCTTTCTAAAATGATCAATCCATACTTTGCTGGCCTTAAATTCTCCAGCTTAGAATCTTTACCTTCCTTTTGCTTGAAGTTGTCGTATAATGGCTTCACCTTTTCTTGAATCATATTAATGTCTATAGGTATGCCTTTCTTATAGTAATACAGCACCTACATAAAAGCTGCATTTTCAATATGCGATAAAAAAGGATTTCACAAAAACTACAAGGTTTTTGTGTCTCCTGGTGTAGCACAGTGGTCCTTGTCCTTATGTTGGATTCATTTATCTTAAAATGACAGGCAACTGAAGCTGCATACCTCAGTCTGTGGTACAAATCAAGCAATTCAACATTTTCTTATAATATCATGACTTCTTTCTTTTTGTGGGGGAACACTTAGAGCATCATTACTGGCACCTCCTATGGGTCCCATGGTGCTATTCGAGTTTAAAGTGGGGCGCTAAACACTGAAAAATACTCAAGAACTGTAAGAGATCATTTTTTACTTTGATTTGCAATTTACTGGATAGACAGAACTGCTCTCGTGGAGATAATAAGCATCACAGGGCTTTTTAAAGGGATACTTGATCACGCTGCAACAGCAGCAGGAGGTGACTCTAAAATTATTATAGTATTACAATATGTAATGTAGTTATTTTGTGCAGTTATGATTTAATAGTGCATTTTTGTATTTGTTAACATTTTTTCTCAGCTGGGAATGCCCTATGAATGGTCTGCGTTTTTTGCATAAGTTGTGATAAATTTTAACATTTTGTAATAGATTTCTGTATATTTTAGTGGCAAATGATAAAATAGACTAGTCTTTGCATACATTTTTTGCATTCATGACATACCTAAACTTTTCTTAAGTTTTTCAATATATCTAGGCTACACAGTTTATCTGCAAGGTTTCTCAAATTGTCTTCAATTTCAGAAGTTTTTCCAGTCTATCAACTGAAAAACATTTGACCATTTTTTCCCTTTGAAAATCAAAATAGCATTTTATTACCTATTGCTTTCTATGTTAATTTAAAAAGCTATCAAATAAAATCTATATTTTGCTGCTTATTTGGGGACATTTTGTTGGAACTTCAGATGTAAATATAGCTTTTTCTTCAAATATTAAAGACTGTTGAATTCAGGCTACACAGACAATCAGATAGTTCAATTATAAGGCTGAATGCTCTGTAGGTTTCTGGGGAAAAAAATGTACATTTTACACTACTTTGAAGTAATGTCACAAAATCATTTTAACTGACTGTTTTTTTCTATAGTTTTTCTATAGTTATTGGTTTGGTCCTTAAGAAAATCTATGAAAATCAGCCGGTCACTGTGGCTCATGCCTGTAATCCCAGCACTTTGGGAGGCCAAGACAGATGGATTGCCTGAGCTCAGGAGTTCGAGACCAGCCTAGGCAAGATGGTGAAACCCCCTCTCTACTAAAACAGAAAAAATCAGCCAGATGTGGTGGCAGGCACCTGTAATGCCAGCTATCCAAGAGTTTTAGGCACAAGAATTGCTTGAACCCGGGAGACGGAGGTTGCAGTGAGCCAAGGTTGTACCACTGTACTCCAGCCTGGGCAGCAAAGCAAAACTCTGTCTCCAAAAAAAAAAAAAAAAAGATATGAAAATCAATGTGTGTGTTTTTGTTGAAGCATAAGAGGAGTTAAAGAAATGGTACATTATACTTTTCTTCACATCCCTATTTATTAATTCATCCTATAATTTGATAACAGTTTATTCAATGTTTGTATGTATGAGGCACTATGATTGGCATCAAAAATTTCTAAAAGAAAAGAAAAAGTACTATGGAGTTCTCTAGCCATATGTTCTTTGGCACGTTATGTAACCTGTTTGAATCCCAGTTCTGTCACATGTATATTGAAGATAATAATTTCTACCATGTAAAGTTTAGATGTAGGCTTAATAATGATGCATATCAAGCCCCAGGGCCATGGAGTGGGAATTAGCATATGTCAATTCTTAATAGTATATGAACCAATCCTCAAAATATTAGGCGAGATGAGACTTTGCAGATAATTAGTGATGGGTTCAACTATTGAATTCACCTTTAAGTTTTGTATTATCCTGGGCAAGTTCATTTCAATTCTCAGTATCTAAATTAATGAAGTACCCACTTAGGCCAAATAGATTTCAGAATGGGCTCACATTAAAGTGTTTCACAATTTTATATTTTTTACATTATATTATGCTGATACCAAAAAACAGTATCTTATCTTAGTAGTCTATGTTAGTGAGACAAGTTCATATGACTCATGGTACTTGCTTAAGTGGAGTAAAGTGTTAGGGCCTTTAATTGATGAAGATTCCTTTTTTTTCTCTAGTTTTGGACTACAGAAGAATTAGCACACATCTGGTGTGAAAATTTTCACAAACAATCATAGAAAGTCAATTAAAATGATATTCTGATATCCTTTCAAAGCAATTGTGATAGAGAATTCCTTTTGTGTAGGAAAGCCTTTTGTATAGGACTATGTGCAAACCACTGTTGCCAGTTTTGTTCCACCTACAGAAATAACAGCACATTACAAACTTCTTAGTAGTAGCAGTTATGTCAGATGTTGTCCCTTTGGAAAGGAGGAATTATATCTTATGCTACTTCTATATAGTCCGTGGCATGTAGTAGATTCTTAATGCAGAGTTAGTAAGTGATAGTAAAAGGATGATTTGATAACGTTAGTTTTGGGTCTGTCAAAGCCTACTTCTAAATCCACAAATCTTTGCCTTCCTAAACTAAGTGTAGGTATTATAAACCAAAAGATATCTGAGACAGGTCTGAATCAATTAAGAGGTTTATTTTGCCAAGGTTAAGGATCATGACCTGTGACACAACCTCAGGAGATCCTGAGAGCATGTGCTTAGGTTGGTTGGGTTACAACTTGATTTTATACAATTTGGGGAGACAGAAGTTGCAGGCAAAGACATAAATCAATCCATTTAAGATACACATTGGTTTGGAATGGAAGGACAGGACATCTTATAGAAGGGGGCTTCCAGATTATAGGTGGATTCAAAGATTCCTGACTAGCAACTGAGTGGAAGGGTCAAGCTCTATCTGAAAAATTGAAGTCGGCTTTAGTTAAAGTAAGCAAGAGTTAGTGGGGGTGGTTGTGGAAGCCAAGGTCTTGCCATGTATATGAAACCTTAAGGTAGCAGACTTCAGAGAGAATAGAAGTCAATGTCACTTACTGCACCTTAAAAGATTTCAGATTCCCTGGAAATAGCTAGATAGGGAAAGAGATTCTCTAAATAATGTAAATTTCACCCACAGGAGATAGTTTTTCAGGACTCTTAAAAATATGTCAAATAAATATATTTTGAGAAAAAATACTCTGATTTCTTTCAGGGCCTGCTATTTGTCATGTGACATTATACCAGAGTCAGGCTGGAATAAGTTTCTTATTGCTACAGACTCTGTTCTGTCAGTCTTAAGGTCTCAACTGTAATGTTAATACTGGTCAGTTGTATCTAAAAATCCAAAAGGGAAATGGAATAATGAAGCATGTCCAATTCCTCTTCCCATCATGATCTGAACTAGTTTTTCAGATTTCTTTGGAATCCCCTACATTGAGAGGGGTCTCCATTCAGTCAGTTAGGCGGCTTAGAATTTCATTTTTGGTTTACATTCTCTCCCTTCTGGCCAAAATTTGCCAGAGGTAACATCAACGGCCGAACTTTTATTTTGTCCCATAGCATTGCCGAGATGGTGTGGCTGCTTGCCCCAGGTCCATCCTGACCCTCAGTGGGACCCACATGGTCAATGGACTTAGAGACAAAAGACTGATAGCTAATTTAAGTGTTCTAGGTCAGATGGGAGTGGAAGTGGGCAGGCATTCATCAACGCTTAGAATTATTTAAACCATATAAAACCCAAATGCAAAAGTCAAGGTTACAAACGTGGCTTATCTGTAACTTTTATGCATTGAGCTACCTTAAACTTGATTTTAGCTACAGACTTGTAGCAATCAGCTATACAGAACATAAGCATTTTGTTAAAACCATTTTAGCTAAGGAAATTAGAGATTTTGGTTATGCCACTGTGCTTTTGCAGTCTTTTTAGTAATTTTTCCTGAGGTGGTTGAAAACATTTTTTATATATATTTGCATAAATGTCATAACTGAGAGCACTACACCCAGGAGACTTTATTACCAGGTATCTGGATATCCTCTCAATAATTTTTCTTTAAATTCAATGGGAAGCAGGGAATTCTTTACAGTTGGGATGAATGGAAAGGGCCATGAAATGTCCCAGGAGGTAAAGTCCCTCATTTTGCCAGCTGTTTTGGCATCTGTTTGCCTGTCCTTGATTTGGGGGGCCTGGACTAATTCTCTCCCTCAAAATCAGCCCTTATGATCTCACATGACCACATTTTCCGTGACAGTTCCTGGATTTAGAGGGAAGGAGCTCATATAGTTTTAGCAGCAGGGTGCTAACAATGAAAACAGATAAGGTCCAGTGGGATTTAAAAAAAAAAAAAAGGTAATCTTTGTTGTATTACCCAATTTTGTAGGCTATATATAGAATTAGCAACATTTTAAACAAAAAGGACATGACATAAGCCCTGCCTAAATCTGACAATGACAGGAAAAGGAAATACATGGGTAGCTAAGCATTTAAATGATCTAATATTAAGGCATAAACAAATTATATTAATTTAGACAGAGGAAAAATTATTAAATGAGTACTTATGTCTTTGCATACAGTTCTGGTCCAATGTCATATGGAAGCAAACTATTTTGACTGCCATCTTTTTCCCAGTTTGAAGATGAGGCTTTTGTAAACTTGAATTTGGTGCCAGATACCAGAGTTGACGTTTAGGATTCAGTAAGAGTCAGTGCCCCCTTTTAGAGAAGATAGGGGTACCCAGGAATTAAAGCCCTGCAACTTAGCAGCACAAAGGTTAGTTAAAAATATTTGATAAAAGATCCTTTTTATTGGAGCTGGAGGGAGTCTCAACTGATAGCTAATCATCAGGCTGGAGGTGGTAATACTGGAGTTAATGACTTAATTGGAAGCTGTAGGAAGATTTTATAACTTTGAGGTGATTAATTTTTATAGTTTCGATAAGTCTCCAACAATAAATCTAAATCAGAGACTAAATTTAGGGTTTTCTTTTGAGGATGTTTCTTAAAGATGTTTAAAGGCCCAAAACAAATTTATTAAAACAGGTCATTGTAGAATAATAGCTATTCATTTAACTAAACGGATAATTGAAATACTTCAAAAGAGATAAAGGAAGTTCACATGGATATAAAACTTTAATCCTTTTAAAGTTTAGCTTTTTAATTAATTTTTAAAAACCTAATGAAAACAATACAGACATTAATTTGATAAAATGTGAAATATTTATTTCTTAGGCTAGTTACAAACAAACAAAAAAACAAACAAAAACCCTGCTGCAGTGATTGTTTTTCCTTATGGGAAGCCCATTTGGATAACCTGAAAGCTAAACCTGCTGAAAAGTAGGTAGGTTTGTACTTTAGTCTCTATTTTTTAACTGGACCACTGAGCTCAGGGCAGAGCCCACAGAGAATTCTCGGTCACCCAAAAGAGAGAAAATGCCATAAGACCTGGCCATGTTATGTTCTTACAGTGCAATTTGTTATGAAGACATTTCTCTAAGTGTTTAAACTGTACCCTTTTTTTAATTTTAAACATGCAAAGGGTACCCCCTATAATAATAACTATTTAAGCAATTGCCATTAGCTGCCTCTAAAAGTATATTTCTTACCTCGTTATTACACACACCAAGGTTAAACATTTTTTCATAATGCAAAGTAATTCCCAGTACCCTCAAAAGTAAAAAATATCATGTAATGCAGTACAAAAAGAGAGAAGAAGTTTTTCTGTTTTGTTTTTTTGTTTTTCTGCTTTTTCTGTGACCTTAGTGGAAATCTGTTTGCTTATAACTCTTGGTATCCCATGAGGAAAAACAGACTTCTCATAAGTAGAGGAGTCTAGTCGCCCACTGCTCCCACTGCCTCCTTTCCCACCCAGCCCCCAAGGGATCCAAGGCTGCCAGAAATTCCTTTCTTCTTTCTAGGTCCCTCATGGGGTCGAGGTGGCAAGAAGGAGGAGAGACAGGCGGAAGTAAAAGGAAGAAATGGAACTTAGTTGACTGAGGAGAGAAAAAAAGCATAAAGAAAAAAAGCATACACACACACACACATTGGATATTTGCTATTAATTAAGCTGACCTTTAACCCTAGAGCTCTTAAAAAAAATCCTTTTAAATCTGTTACTATCTTGTCTTAGCTGGGACAAACAGCTGATACTTCAAAAGTAGCACAAATATCAAACCAGCAAGGACTTGATGTAAGAACCAAACCTAGGCTGTCAGGGTGAAAAGGGCAAATCTTAGCTATTGAACTGCAACATGAGGTGGCTGCCATTGCTCTTTCAGTTTAGGCTTCGCTAGCAAAAAGTGGCCTTGCTGGGTACATGAAGTCCCCCATGTACTCAAATGTTTTAATTTGTCTTTTTGCTGGACTCTTTTTCCCTTCCTCCCGCCTTTGTTATGCAGCTGTGGGAATTTCAACCAATTTAGAGGCCTTGTTCCCCCTAATTTGAGACTTTGCTTCAGATATGACCAAACCTGGTACAGTTGGTCAAACCCAATGAGAGAAGGGCTGAAACAACAAAAGGCAACAACAAAAACGGAAACATACAAATAAAAAATTTAAACTAAATAAGCAAATGATCCCACAATGTATACAATTACTGAGCACTCTAAAAGTGAGGGAAAATTAAGACCCACTGATTGTGAACCTAAACCTTTAGTCATTAAGCAGAAATTTCAAGCCCAAGTCCCAACTCGGCAACTTATCTAGGAATGGGACACAGGCTGAAGACTGCTCTCTACAATCTTAGAAGCAGGAAAAAAACTCAAACTTGCCTTCCTTGGTGGAAGCAAGTGGAAACTCCAGAAAAAAAGTTAAACTGCTCGTCATTGTCACGGAAGCAAGGACATTTGCCTTTCTTATTGGAAGAGAGCAGAACTCCAGAAAAGAAGGGGTTTTTTTGTTTTTTTGCTTTTCTATACAGCAAAATGAACCTTAGATTTCACTCCAAATTTGAGAGATTCTCTGGAGTGGGGAAGCTCTTTCACCTCAGCAGATTGTCCTCATGGTTTGAGCAATGAGGAGTCCGAGCTGGTAATAAGCGCTGATAGAAGATTTGTGAAAAGTCAGGGCACCTCCACTCTGGGTCCCTTCCATTGATCACCAATTTGTAAAACAAAAGGTATCAGAGACAGGTCTCAAGTTAGAGATTTATTTGGCCAAAGTTAAGGATTGTGACCTGTGACATAGTCTCAGAAGGTGCTGAGAACCTGTGCCCAAGGTAGTTCAATTACAGCTTGATTTCATGCATTTTAGGGAGTCTCCCAACTTGAATAGATGCCTCTCTCAGCCTAGGGGATTTCAAAGAAATCTGAAAAACTAGTTTAGACCATGATGGGATGGGAAGGGGGGTTGGACATACCTCATTATACCCTCTCCCTTTTGGAGTCTAGGTAAAACTGATCAAATTGTTAACATTACAATAGAGATCCTAAGATTGTTTCCATGACAATGGAGAGCAATTTAACTCCTTTGTGGAGTTATCACTTACTTCCATCAAGGAAGGCAAGCTTGAGGTTTTTTTTCCTTCATCTAACATTGTAGAGAGCAGTCTTCAGCCTGTGTCCCATTCCTAGATAAGCTGCTGAATTGGAGGTTGGGCTACTCCAACCTGACTCTGGTATAATGTCACATGACAGATAGTGGGCCCTGAAGGAAATCGAAGTATTTTAATCCCAAAATATATTTATTCAACATATTTTTTAATAGCCCTGAAAAGCTATCTTTCATGGGGGAATTTACATTTTTTAGAGAATCTTCCTTAAGGAGTTCTTTCAAAGAATCTGATACCTTTTAATATCCAATAAAAGGCATGCACATCTATCTTTCTGACACATGCTACTTGGAGGTTTCATCTACACGACAAGAATCTTGGCCTCCATAATCCCCTACTTATCTGTAGTCAAGCTGACCTCATTTCTTTATGGAGAGCTTAAGCTTTCCAATGAATTGTCAACCAAGAAATCTTTAAATCCACCTATGACCTGGAAGCTCCCTGCTTCAAAATGTCTCATCCTTCCAGGCCAAACCTATGTAAACCTCAGATTTACTGATTTATGTCTTTGTCTGTAACTTCTGTCTCCCCAAAATGTATAAAATCAAGCTGTAACCATACAGCTTTGCCCACATGTTCCCAAGACTTCCTGAGATTTTGTCACAGGTCATCATCCTTAACCCTGGCAAAATAAACTTCTAAATCGATTAAGACAGATCTCAGATACATTGTGGTTTACAATATAAATGTAAACAAGTGTATATTTTAAAAAGAAGACCTTTATATATGTGATGAGATGTGCAAATAAAATACCAAGGCTTTCAACACAACTTATATACCTTATAGTTCATTATTTTTGTATGAATGGAAGGATGTTCAAATACCATGCATGGCTATTTCCAATACCTTTTCAATTTTCACTATGTTTGAGCATCAAAGTAAACTTTGCAAACATAAGATTTTCCTTGCCTGCTCAATAATCTCATTTCTTATTCATGTTTCAAATAGAACAAAACTGCCAAACCTTACCTTTGAAAGCCATTTTTCAGAGAAATGGCCTTTCAGTATTGTATAAGCTTCTGACTTTATGCAATCAGTAATAAACCTTTAAATGCTTTCTTGGAATATAACACATTTTCTTGTTGTTTTGGATAAGAACCCAAATACTATATTACATTCACCTAAAATTTATTTGCTCTTTCAACTGCATGAGAATGGTTACTTCTGTGGTGTATTTTATTAGTACACTATTTATTGACAACTCTTTCTTATGCTGGTTTTTGGTTAGTTCATATTGGGGATGTATTGAAACTTAATCTTTATTATCTCGTTTAATTTAACATGTACAGCTGAGAAACTTTAGTGTTATCCCCATCACTTGTCAAGACATCTGTTCTGCATTCTGCCATTACTTGGATTTTTCATTAGGTATGAATCACCTCGTTTCCCTATACTCCGGTTTCTCTCAAAATAAAGTGAAATAGAATAAGTTTCTTTCTAGAACTTTTAGGACTAAGACCTCTTCCTGGCAATGTCTTTTAGACCACTTTAATGAGTGTGACCTAAGCTTAAATTTTCAGATTCTCCAGCTGAATTTTATATGAGGATATCTTGGTTGGAATAAAAAGTAAATAAAATTGTAAACACCTATTCATAGAGCAAGTTAATTAAATTGTACGGCTATTATAGAATGCTGTTTAAAAAAATATTTACTGCTGTTGAGAAATGTTTATAACTCCAAACATTAGAAGCATTATAGTAAAATGTAAATGCATCAAATACAGCACATTCTGTGGCAAAAATAACTATTTGGCTGTTCTGGCTCTTCGTCCCTAAATTAGCCTTGCTAATAGTTTATTCCAAAAGAAAAGAAAATTTGTTTTCAATACCACTTTGTAAGTATGTTTTCTGTAATACAAGTTCTATAAAAGATTAATTGGTGTTCTGTTAAAGGGTTCTAAGGCCAATAAGTTTGAGAAATAAGTCAAATAAGATCAAATAGGACTTTTAATTACATGAGACTCCAAAACTTTTAATGTGTTGATAGTCATTTGGGACCTTAAAGAGGGTAAAACGGCTTATATTGTGATGAAACCCAATTTTGTCATCTTTTTTTCCTTTCATCATTAGTACATTTCGTGTTCTGTCCGAGAAATCTTTGCTTACTCTAAGATTGTGAAGATTTTATCCTATGCTTTTTTTTTAAGAAGTTTTATCATTTTTAACTTTTGCATTTAGGTCTCTGAATCCTTTTTAGTTAACTTTAAGTACGATGTAAGTTGGGAAATTTAGAGTATTTTTTCCACCAAAATACCTAGTTGTTTTTACATCATTTGTTGATAAGATTATTCTTTCATTCTCTTACGCAGGCACAATTGTCAAAATCAACTGGCCATATATGTGTGGGTTTATTTCTGGACTCTCTAGTCCGTTCTATTGATTTGTCTATCTTTATGCCATGAATATACTACTTTGATTATTAAAGCTTCATATTAAGTCTTGATATCTGGTAGTACTAAGGGAGGAGACCACCCCTCATATCATCTTATGCCCAATTTCTGCCTCCAAAGAAAGAAGAAGTAAAAACTAAAAGGCAGAAATGAAATCCACAGGCAGACAGCCCGGCGCCGCACCCTGGGCCTGGTAGTTAAAGATCCACCCCTGACCTAATTGGTTCTGTTATCTATCGACTACAGACATTGTATAGAAATGCACTGTGAAAATCTGTATCTTGTTTTGTTCTGATCTAATTACCGGTGCATGCAGCCCCCAGTCACGTACCCCCTGCTTGCTCAATCAATCACGACTCTCTCACATGCACCCCCTTAGAGTTGTGAGCATTTAAAAGGGACAGGAATTGCCCACTCGGGGAGGTTGGCTCTTGAGACAGAAGTCTTGCTAATGCCCCCGGCCAGATAAACCCCTTCCTTCTTTAACTTGGTGTCTGAGGAGTTTTGTCTGTGGCTCATCCTGCTACAGTACAGGTCTTACAACTTTGTTCTCTTTCAAATGTGTTTGCCTCTGCTAGGTTTCTCATTTGCATTTTACTTTTAGTATCCCTCCATCAAGTTGTACAAGAAAGCCTGCTGAGATTGCACTGAATCTACAGATATCTTTGGGAAGAACTGACATCTTACAGCGTTAAATTTTCTAATTCATAAACATGGTATATCTCTCCAAGCATTTATGAGGGGTTGGCAAACATTTTCTATAAAGAGCAAAGCAATAAATATTTTAAGTTTTGCTAAATTATTTGGTCTCTCTTGCAACTTCTCAACTGCAAAAGTAGCCATAGCCATATGTAAACAAATGAGTATAGATGTATTCTAAAAACAAAAGCAGAGCATTAACAGCAGGCCATAGTTTACCAATCTCTAATTTATGTCATCTTCAGTTTCTCTCACCAATACTATAGTAGTCCCTCCTTACCTGTGGAGCATACATTCCAAGACCTCTGGTGGATGCCACAAACTGCAGATAGTACCAAACCCTGTATATACTATGTTTCTTCCTATATATACCTATCCATGATTAAAGCTTAATTTACAAATTAGGCATAGTAAGAGCTTAACAATAATACCTAATAATAAAATAGCAAAATTACAACAATATGCTGCAATAAAAGTTATGTGAACGTGCTCTCTCTCAAAATATCTTATTATACTCTACTCACCTATTTTAAACTGTGGTTCACCTCGAGTAACAGAAACCTGGAAAGCAAAACCACCAGTAAGGCAGAGGACTTCTGTATTTTGTAGTTTCAGTGTACATGATGTTAACTTTGCACTTAAGAATTCTATATTGGATGCTTTTGTAAATCGTAGTTTTTAAATATTAATCTCTTATTATTAATGGCTTGAATAAGAAATTATCATTGATCTTTACATACTTATCTTGTATCCTGGGACACTACTAAATTCACTTATCATTCCAGAACTTTTTGGTAGGTTCCTCATAAATTTGTTGTCTGCAAATAAAGACAGTTTACCTATTTTCTCCCAATACTAGTTATTTATTTAAATATTCATTTATTTTCGTTACACTGCGTTGTCTAAGCCAGTTCCAGCTGAATAGGAGTGATGAGAAGAGACGTCGTTGCTTACAGCTAACTTTGGAGAAGGCATTAATCGTTTTCTATAAAATAAGGTGTTAGCTGTGACTTTATGTGGAGGCCTTTTATCAGGTTGAGGGAGCTTCTATTTCTAGTTTGCTGAAATGTTCTATCATGGCTGAACACTAAATTTTTTCAGATGGTTTTCTTCTTTATTCAAATAATATGGAAAATTACATTGACTGACTTTCAAATGTTAAATCAGCTACATATTGCATGGAAGATCTCTAGCTGCTCTTATTCCTTATGATACATTTTTGGATTAGATTTGCTGATACTTTGCTAAGAAGTTTTGTGCAATGTTCAGAAAAGATGTAACTGTATCTGTAGATTTATTTTCATGTAATATCTTCGGTTTTGGCAGAATAACTCTGGACTTCTACAGTAAGTTAGAAAGTGTTTTTCTTCTGTTCCCTTAAAGAGTTTGTATATAATTGGTATGTTATTAATATTTTTTCCTTAACTGTTTAATAGAATTTGCCATTGAAACCATCTGGGCCTGGAGTTTCCTTTGTGGGAAGGACTTTAATTATAAATTTAATTTCTAAAATAGATATAGATCAATTTAAACTTTTTTTATGTGAGCTTTCATAAATTGTGGCTTTCAAGTTTGCCCTTTTTTATCAGGTTGTCAAATTTATTGCCATAAGGCTCTTTTTAATATTCCTTATTATTCTTTCATGTGTACAGTATATTGGCAATGACTACTCCTTCAATGCTCATGCTGGTAATTTATATTTTCTCTCTTTTTCATTAATCAATTAGCTAAAAACAATTTAGCTAAAGATTTTCTAATTGTATTGATCTTTTCAAATAAGTAACTTGTTTACTTTCCTTTTCTTCTTCCATTTCAGCTCTTGTTTCCTGTAATTTGCTTTGTGTGTATTTTTCTTTTTCTAAAGGTAGAAGCTTATTCTATCAATTTTGATCTTTTTGTAAGGTATTTATAACTATAAATTTCTAAGAGCTGTTAGCTACATCCCTCAAATATTGGTATGTTTTGTTTTCATTAACATTCAGTTCAAAGTATTTTACAGTTTCTTCTGTGATATCTTCTTTGGTCCGTTGTTTATTTAGATAAAGACTTGTTGTTTATCTTGGAAACTTATCAGAATATACCTTAGGAAATGTTAAGCACTGTTCTTGCTTACATTTAGAGTATAGGGCATGTTTAGAATATAAAGTATGAGTAGAGAATAGACTCAGGATTGAATCTACGTATACACACGATCTATATTCCCCCACAGGTTATAGCAGATTTGATTTCATTTCAGAGATTTATTGAGATCCAAGATGGTATCACATTGGAGGGAGTGGCATAAATGTGAAGAGAAAGTTTCAGTATCAGAGCAGACATGATGCTACAGGTCAGGAGAGCCTTGGGTTGAGGACATCAAGCTTGATGCGTAACAAAAACTTACAAATGCAACAAAGTCAAAAAGCACACAAGTCTCAAATAAATAAAATAAGTAATCACAAAGAACTTCCATAATATGACTCTGCTATATAATTAGAGAATATTTAGCAAAAAATTATAGGATGTATGTTAAATATAAACAATGCAAAAGTGAGTAGCTTATGTGGTATGGCAAAATTCATTAGATGTGTTAAAAATAGATGGTAAGTTTGTAGCCTGAAAGACATGTTAAAGGTAGAATAAATGAAATATATACTAGAATGAACAAGAATATTATGTATAATAGAAAAGGATAGTAAGTTGTAGTTATGATCATGCCCTTTTCAGGCAGGCATTTTTATATATAATCTTTAAGTTGGCCATTATCAGTGACATCCAACATGGTCCCATTCTAACCCATTCACATGTTTTGTGTCTATGAGGTATAGATAAGACCCATAGTTGTTTAGGAGGCTAATTGAAATAGAATTTTGCTTCAAATTTTGCTCCTATGTCTCTCTGATATGGTTTGGATTTTTGTTCCCTTTGAATCTCATGTTGAAATGTAATCCCCAGTGTTGGAGATGGGTCCTGGTGGGAAGTCATGAAAGTCAAAGGGAAACCTTTGGGTCATGAGGCCGGATCCCTTATTATCGGGAGAACCCGCTCCCGATGTTTAACGTGGGTTCTTTTCTATTTCCTAAGTGTCTCAGCTGGGTTGAGAAATAAAGGGAAAGAGCACAAGAGAGAGAAATTTAAAGCTGGGTGTCCAGGGGAGACATCACACGTCGGCAGGATTCCTGATGTTCCCCAAGCTGTAAAACCAGCAAGTTTTTACTAGCAATTTTCAAAAGGGTAGGAAGTGCACGAATAGCGTGTGGGTCACAGAGATCACATATTTCACAAGGTAATAAAATATCACAAAGCAAGTGGAGGCAGGGTGAGATCACAGGACCACCAGAAGAGGAGAAATTAAAATTGCTAATGAAGTTTTGGTGGCATTGTCATTGATTACTCTTATCAGGAAACAGGGTTTGAGAGCAGATAATCTGTCTGACCACAATTTATTAGGTGGGAATTTTCCTCCACCTGATAAGCCTGAGAGCACTATAAGAGACCGGGGCTTATTTCATCCCTTTGGCTTCCACCATAAAAGGGGCTGTCTATAGGCCAACCTTCAGGGCGCATTCTCTTTCTCAGGGATGTTCCTGCTGAGAAAAAGAATTCAGCGATATTTCTCCTATTTGCTTATGAAAGAGAAGAAATATAGCTCTGTTCCGTCCGGCTCACCAGCGGCCAGTTCAAAGTTACCTCTCTTGTTCCCTGAACATTGCTGTTATCCTGTTCTTTTTTTAAGATGTCCAGATTTCATATTGTTCAAACACACATGGTCTACAAACAATTTGTGCAGTTGACACAATCACAGGGTCCTGAGGTGACATTCATCCTCCTCAGCTTACAAAGAAGATGACAGGATTAAGAGATTAAAGACAGGCATAGGAAATCACAAGAATATTCTTTGGGGAAGTGATAAGTGTCCATGAAATCTTCATAATTTATGTTCAGAGATTACAGTAAAGACAGGTGTAAGAAATTATAGAAGTATTAATTTGGGGAACTAATAAATGTCCATGAAATCTTCACAATTTATGTTCTTCTGCTGCGGCTTCAGCTGGTCCTTCCATTTGGGGTCCCTGATTTCCTGCAACACCTTATGAATGGCTTGGAGCCCTCCCCATGGTAATACGTGAGTTCTCTAGAGTTCATATGAGATCTGGTTGTTTAAAGAGCCAGGCACTTCCTCTTTCCTCTCTCTTGCTCCTGCTCTCACCATGTGACATTCCTGCTCCCACTTCACCTTCTGCAGTGAGTAAAAGCTTCCTGAGGTCTCTCCAAGAGCTGAGTAGAGGCCTTTGCCATGCTTCCTGTACAGCCTGCAGAACTATGAGTCAATTAAACTTATTTTCTTTATAAATTACCCAGTCTTAGGTATTCCTTTACGGAGATGAAAACAGACTAACACACTCTCTGGTAGAGTATGTGTTTTGGCCCCAGGTAACTTCTGTCCATGCATTCCATTCTTATTCAAACTTCAGCCTTGGTCCCCATCACCACAGCATCAGCAGAGAAGGTTGGCATGGCAGAGACTGAGAAACATAGGGAGGGAGATAGCTGTGTTTATGTGAAAATTATATAATTCAGGATTTGGGTAGTGTGATCCTTTCACACACTTGTACCCTACACTTTGTGTTAACCTGGTGCCCCATTTCTTTTACATCTCATTGTGTGCTTTAGATTCATTTAATATATCATGTTATTTGGGCATCTTAATTTGGTCTGTAAGTTTTTCTATTCTGAGACTTGTAGAGTAGCAACTGGAGGCTACCATTTCATCAAGGTAATTTCACACACAACCATAATAACAAAATCAATATTTTAACCAGTGATCAGAAAGTTATATTGATATTTTACCAGTGATTAGAACTAATTTTAATATATATTATGAAGAAATTTTAGTTGAAAATTTAATAAAAAGTGATTGTAGGACTAAACACACATGTTAACCACAGAATGAAGTTATATAAATATATAAATTATCAAATTATTTCATGATAAAGGAAAGAGCTTTTTTACATACATATATATATACATACATACATACACACATACCTATAAGTTCCTAGATTTTGATTCTAGCAAGTATTTAAACTATGAGACAAGAGGTGATTTTTTTTAACCAAGATTAATATAACAAATATTTATTGAAGGCCAACTATTTGTCAGGCATAGAGTCAAAACCAATGCCAGTTTAACTTTGTTGACATAAACATATTATTGGTATTGACTTGATTTACACTTTTTGTAAAGGTTATTATGTGTGGTAAAAAAATGTATGAATTTTAATCATAGAACAAATTCAAGGAAGGTGTATTTGCCATGTTTTAGCCAATGTATGTGAAGAGAAGTAAAATTCCTTTTTATAATTTGTCATTGAAATAAATGCTGACAAGATCCATTGTATACATTTATAATAAACTCTCAGATTATAAATCTAAATAGGTTTATTAATGTTTTGTAACTTAAGATCAACATTAAATGACTGTTCAGAATAGTATTGTTAGCATATGAACTTGTCACTTCTTTCTACGTAAGCTTCTTTCCCCCACATTAAGTACCAATGCATTTAAGATAACATGTACTTTTAAATATATCAAAAATTAAGTATGTTATTGTGATGGTTAATATTGAGTGTCAACTTGATTGAATTGAAAGAAGCAAAGTATTATCCTTCTGTGTGTCTGTGAGGGTGTTGACAAAGGAGATTAACATTTGAGTCAGTGAACTGAGAAAGGCAGATCCACCCTTAATGTGTCGGCACCATCTAAACAACTGCCAGCACAGCTAGAATACAGCAGGCAGAAAAACAAGCAAGGATTATATTTGCTCAGTTTTCCAGCCTTCATCTTTCTCCCATGCTGGACGCCTCTTGCCCTCAAACATCAGACTCCAAGTTTTTCAGTTTTTGGACTCTTGGACTTACACCAGTGGTTTGCCAGAGGCTCTCAGGCTTTTGGTCACAGGCTGAAGCCTGCACTGTTGTCTCCCCTACTTCTGAGGTTTTGGGATTTGGACTGATCCACCACTGGCTTCCTTGCTCTTCAGTTTGCAGACAGCCTGTCATGGAACATTACCTTGCGATCATGAGTCAATTCTCCTTAATAAACTTCCTTTCATATACACGTATATTTTATTAGTTCTATCCCCATAGAGAACCCTGACTAATACAGTTATTATTGTTCTTAATCTCCAGCTTGAAACTAGGCGTCTTTTCTCCTTCTTTGTCATGGGTACACTCTGACATTTCAGTTCAAAGTCACCCTTATCTATTAGAATCTGCCAACTCCTAGTTCCTCTGTTTCAGACCTGCAGCAATGTTCTGCCAGCCTTTTGTCAGTCACTTTATTCAAATAACTTATGTTAGTAGCAGGTATGCAATACCTATTGCAGTTTCATTACAGAAACATAAGATGAGAAAGCAGAAATTCAAGGAAAACTGATGAGTTTCCTCCCTGGTGGTGACTAAATTTACCCTGAAGCAAACAAAATTGGACCAAGACATACTGTCTGAGGGCCCATGGCTTCTTTCCTTATGAACTCTGTTTTAGAAACAGTGGAGAATGGTTGCCAATTTAGAGGCACCAGAGAATAGGAATGTGTATTCAAGCCACACTGTTTGAGTTCAAATCCTTGCTGGGTTAGCTAATTTCCATGTGATCTTAGGCAAGTTGTATAATCTTTTGGGCCTTGGTTTTCCCATTTGTAAAATGGAGATAACAATAATTTATATCTCATAGGTTTGCTGTGAGGATTTAATAAGTTAACATTTGTGTTTAGCACAGCACTGGAGAAATAGCAGATTGGAGGAACTACAGAAGTCCTAACTAATATTGCTGTGGTTCTGAAAAAGCAGCAACTTGAGGAGCTCTTGAAAACCTAAATAGCATTTAAGGCCAAGAGTATCCATCTACTGTCAGGATCACCAGAAAAACATGTGAGAAGCAACTTCAAGGTAATGCTGCATTTCAGCATGCTTTACCCCGAATGGAAACGTAGAGGACCCAGGCAGGCCATGTTTTCCAAAGAGCAGGGGATCAACTTGTTCTTGATGGGTGGTTTAAATCTTAGGAAAACCATAAATAAGGCCACAGTCATGGACTTTGAACACTAAATCAGATGAAATAACTTGTAACTTCTTCCATGTAATCACAAAAGTTAGAAAACATTTATTAGTAATTTATTTTAAAGAAGATTACCCAATTGACATTGTCTTTGAAAAAAAGATATTAAAAATTTATTAAACTATAATTTTATTGTTAATTATTTGAATTCAAGAAGATTATTATGGTCACTTCTGTGAGGTTTAGTTAATTTTCACTTCTTTCTATGTTGTAATTTTATTAGTCATTGTAAAGCAGTTTCAAATTATTTCATCAATCTTCAACTTTGCTTTTAATTTATGTAGTGGAATTTACTTGTTCATTGGTCTGAGTAATTTTCAATATTTTGCCAAACAGCCTGTGGCAACTGAAAGCACAAGTTGCATACATTAGACTTTTCTGTTTGAGTGCAATGCAACAAAAACAAATTAAGTGCAAACCCAACTTTATTGAACTGCGGGCACTCATAACTAATTAAAAATACTTTTAAAATATCTGCATTTATGAAAACAAATTTGATCAACATATTTGGGAGGCAAATAGTAGAGCAAAGCATATCTTATGATTATAATAATTTTTAGTTGTACTTTATTTTTATTTATGTTTTTTATCTCCCTACTCTGACAAAATGCTTTATATATCATTCAGTCCATCTTGTTCTAGAATCTACTGTATTGGAAGCCCAATAAATAGTTGTAGACCAATTTTCTTACTGCTATATACTCAGATTATGCCTGGAAATTCACCCTACAAGTAAACTTTCCATCAATTTCATAGTGTTGTGAAAACTCTCTAGTAGCTCAGAACATTCTTGGTGGTCTCAATGTATTAAAAGCATGCAGTCAGATACTGATATCCCTCAGTCCTGCGGATAGCTAACAAAGCTGAAGTCCACAGGCTAGTGAGCACCAGCTGAGAGCAACTTTCTATAGATTTCGTGAGCAGCCCAAGAGAGACAGGATCTGAGATGTGATGATATGTCCTCTGGCAGCAGCAATATCTGATATCGAGCTCTGCTAGGTGGTGCTGAGTGTGGCCTCTGAGGTGTCTTATTGTCTGGGACACCTGCTTCATTCACCGGCTGCAGAGAACACAGTATCCATTAAAAGAGCTGAAGGAGGTGCTAGAGGAGTTTACATGGCAGGAGTCCAGGAAGCTCTACAGCAGTCCAAAATGAGGTTGGGGCACATAATACACTTGTTCATCCCTATTCTCTATTTTCACACATATGGGTATCAGTCCTTCTGTGGCTGCAATATCCTTGTGATGGGATCCAATCCAGCTGCAGTCTTGCTCTCCCAGTGCATGCTCATTCTGCAAATCGGAGCTTCAATGTATTGCTACGAAAAATTCTGTCTGGTCTTGAAATCCATTGACACCATCACAAGAAAATTCAACATGACATTGTCATGAACAGAAATGGATGATTGCTTCATATTCTTACATATAATTTCCAACTATGGTGAAATTTTGAATGATTGTAAAAACTGTTTTTGCATGTTTATACCTCACTTATTTTGTTGATGGAGACTAGAGTTGGAATTCTCATCAAAAAGTCCATCAGTAATTATTTTAAATATAAAACTGATATCGAAAAATTGAGTTAATGAAAATAAACTCAAATTTTTCATAAAAATATGAAATGATATTATATGGAACTTTATGTACATGGAAATTGAATAATTTCTATTATTTTTCTATTTGATATTTATATTTATGTAATTAAAAAACATAATTAAATTTTAAGCTAAATTAAACTGAGCTCCAGGAAGACTTATCATTTTCTCTGAGCCATGACTCTGAAAATTTGGAAAGCACCATACAATAGGGATTTTCAGTGATTCAGGGATTTCAGTGATTTGCAAGATTCTGCAAAGTACTTTCAAAACTGAGCATGAGGTCTTTGCTACTGGCTTTATGGCATGCAAATCACTCAGCCTCAACTCAGTTCCTTCCCCCAATGTAAAAAATCCTACAAGAACAACATCTCACGGTTCCATCAAATGGGACCATGTGTGATATTTTACACTGGACTACACAACAGACTGGAAAAGTGATCCGCAGAGAGGCTCATTGCTGTAAGTTCACTCCATGTAGGAACTGTCTTGCACAAAGCTGCCACCCTGGTGTCTTCTTCCAACTTTTCCTCTAGTTGGACCTCAAAGTTTCCTTCTTCCAGCCTATGAGGGGACCAAGAGGCCTGTCTAGAGTAGCCGCCCAGCATCAGGCTCCGACACCCTTTTCCCTTTCCTCTGGGAGACTTGGATATGTGCCAGCCCAGCCCAGGTCTCCAGGTTCTGCTGCGGAAGCTTCCCACATGGTGCCCGTCGCTTGGGACGCGGCTGGTGGGCTCCCTCCAGTGTCCTTGTGTCTTCTCTGCAGGTGTCCCGGCAGGTAGAGGAGGAGGCCGGTGGCTAGTGTTCCTGCAAGGCGGGGCTGGGGCTCCTCGATGTCCTTGCGCTCGCCCTGCAGGTTCTGCGCCCCAGGACCCGGCAAGGACGGAAACAGGCCGGGAAGTAGTGACACCTGGGGCAGTCAGTCATCCAGGAGCCGCCGCCACCCGCCCCACCCCCAGTCTCTGCAGGAGGTGTTTGTCTTCGCCTCTGCTCCCGGCTCTTTCTCTTTCACTTTTCTTTTCGCCAGGGGTTGGGACTCCGGGTGGAAGGCGCCCGGGGGAATCCCAGTTGACTCGCTCACTGCCTTCGAAGTCCTGCGTCCCCCGGGAGGGAACTGGGTGGCCGCACCCTCCCGGTTGCGGTGGCTGTCGCCCCCTACCCTGCAGCCAGGACTCAATGGAGGTACAGAGCTCGGCTTCTCTGCTTTGGGAGGGGAGTGGTGGTGGTTGAAAGGGCGATGGTATTTTCCCCGAAAGCCTACGCCCGGGGCCCCTCCCAGCTCCAGCGCTACCCTCTGGTCTACCCAACTGGCCTGGTTGCCCCGCCCTCTCCTGGGGAAAACTTAGTGGCAACTTCAGTTTTTGGTTTTTCCCCTAATGACACTTTAATGACACTTCCGAGGCTCTCCTCGCCATCCTCCCGCTTCCGGAGGAGTGCAGATCGCAGATCCCTTTGCCCCTGGCGTGCGACTCCCTACTGCGCTGCGCTCTTACGGCGTTCCAGCCTGCTGGCTAGCGCAAGGCGGGCCGGGCACCCTGCGCTCCGCTGGGAGGGTGAGGGACGCGCGTCTGGTGGCCCCAGCCAAGCTGCCGGTTTCTGAGAAGACGCTGTCCCGCAGCCCTGAGGGCTGAGTTCTGCACCCAGTCAAGCTCAGGAAGGCCAAGGAAAGGTACCGCAGCTCCCCGCTTCCTAACTGCTCCCGCCCCAAACTCCCTGTGGGCCGGTGCAGATGTTTGTGCGTGCGCGTCTATCTTTGCAAAATCAAATTATCGCCCTCTTCTTTGCTTGCACACGTCTTCTGGGAGAGAAATTTGCAGGAATGGTTAGTGCTTGGCAGTCAGGCCTGGGTCTGTATTGGTTCCAACTCTGAGCCAGCCAGTTATCTATTGGAGAAGCAATAGTGTATCTAGAATGCCAAAGGAACTTGGAAAAAATACGAGCGAATTTCACTGAAATAAAATCATTATTCACGGTGGCTTTTAAATGAAAATCCAGCCAATTTTTTCAAGTGTTATTAAGACCGCATGTTACTAGGGTATACAGTTCATTTGACTTTATGTAATTCCATGCATTAAAAACTATGTTAACTTCAAAGTATGTGTAAACCAAACTAATTATTAAATGACCCTTACAACAGATTCTTAAATAGGATGAGTCAGCAATTTCAAAACTGGAAGTGAAGTGGTGGTCACCAGCTAGTTTCCATTACATATTTTTAAACTACTTTCTAATATTATGATACTGGTGGTGGCCAACTAAGTGGTCGTCATCCTTATCTTGTCAGTGTGGTGAAAGAGGCCATATTAGCTAGACTGAATTCTTACTGTGGTATTACAGAATAAACTGGTGATTATGCATCCTGCCATGTAGAGGAGGCAAGGTGAACCACTCTACTGAAAGTATCAAGATACAATACACTTTTGAAAGGCTGAGGCGAGAAGATAGCTTGGGACCAGGAGTTTCAGGTTACAGTGAGCTATGATCTGCCACTGCACCCCAGCCTGTCAAATAAATAAATAAATAAAAAAGATATAATACAGGTTAAAAATTTAAACTCCTCTTGTTTTCATGTTAAATAATGTGGTCAACAGAGAAAGGAGATACAAGATCCAAGGGAAGGAACATAAAGATATATAAAGAGAAGAAATGAAAACACAGCGAAAGCCATTTAGATTTAAAAAGTGAAGAAAAAGCTAGTTTTACTTAAAGTTAACAAGTATCGTAGGGATCTTAAGGTTCGTTATGATTGTCTTAGTTTCGTATCCTTGAGTTTCTGTTTTCTCACAGAATTTTAGTCAATCAGAAGAGCCTCTCCTGCAGTATCATCTGCTTTGCAACAGTGACAGAAAAGGGTCAGTTGGCCATTGGTCTGGAACTTCTGATAGGCAGGGTATTCCCATACTTTTGGTTTCACCGTTCCCTGCTTGATTTGTAGTGGCAACTCCAGAACTTGATGGGAAGCTATACTTCTGGTTGGAATTTTCCTGCAGACTACTGGTGATTAAAATGATGCTCTTTTGTTTTAATCCTTGAAATTAATGTAGCAAATATCAACAGCTATATTGCAAGGCCCAATGTTTGTCAATGAAATATTTGTTTATAAATTTCCTTGGGGGATGGAGAAAAACAGTGCCTTAAAGTTTATTGAAATAGCTTTTGGAAATGGAAGGTTCTAAAGCCTACGGGATACTCATCTCAGATTTGGTGCCTCTAATGGATTTCAGGATAGCTAGAAAAGGAGCCCTGAAATGCTGGGTACATGTGGATTTTTCTCAGAAAATATCCGCAACTTTGATCAACTTTTTAAATAGGTCTCTGACCCAAAACAGTTTTAAATCTTTTAGAAATATAGACTACTGTCCTTTTCTCCCCATCTGTCCTGGAGTTTAATGTTGAGTTCTACTCATTGTGTTAACTATTTTTCTGAGGGTTAGCTAATGATAATACAGAGTTCTGTCTTCAGACCCATAACTTAAGTTATGAGAAACAGTATGAATAATAGCTAACATTGTTGAGTTTTTACTATATATCAGACATTGTTCTAAGGATGTATTTTTTAAAAACATCACAATAAACGTATGTGGTAGGCAATATATTTTACAGCTGAGGAAATTCTCAAGGTCACAGAGCTAGAAAGTGGTAGAGCTGAAATTCCAACTCAGACAAGTTTAAGATTGTTGATATTTATGGAGGATGGTATTATCTGCATAAAAATATTTCCTACAATTTGACAGTGATAATCAATCCCTATTTATTTTCAGGCAGCGTTGTAATGGTAGAATGTTGGTTGTAAAGTAATGTTTGTATGGCACTCGTGCAATTGACATTATTATATATTTAAAGATTATTTTTCTAATCAAATAATATTCATTTGAGTATCAATATGTGTTTGGTTCGTTGGAGAAATTTCCTTTATGGTCCCCGAATGAAAACATTTGTCTAATTTGCATCACTTTTTGCTGAGAGAGCTTGACAAATAGTAGGCAAATGTGGATTGATCTAGATATCTGTCTCTGCCTATCTATGTATCCATTCATCCACACAACTAGAAGGCTGGGGTTCATGGAGAGGTCAGAGAAGAGGTTTCCATAATATCACAACCGATGATGATATATGGTTAACCATTTGGGACGTCCTCTTTTCAGAAGGCGTTATGGTAGAAGGGTTGGCAAGAAGCCAATTCTTTTACTCAATATTAGCTCTTTGATTCACTTACCCAGTGATTACAGTAACTGCATGAGACTACTGACACTAAACATCGCTTAAATACTTGCTGCTGTCCTATAGGAACGGGTTGGATGGAAACATTCCACAGAGGAGTTGAAGGAAAAATTGTTTTTTAGTGAGTACTGGAATGCATTAACTAACACCTACTTGATGGTGTATTTCAGTAATTAAATACTATCAAGTATATGTCTATATGTGTGCATATATGCCTATATATGTGTATATATACTGTATATGTGTGTATATGTGTGTGTATGTATATTTTGTACTGTACTATTTGTTAACAGCTGTGGGCAGACAAGGGCTACTTTTTACTCAGCTTCCAGACTGTATTGACTAGGTAAGCATAAGTAGCTAAGAAATCTTGACAGAAAGCCTGAAACAGAAATTATTGTTATTAACAGTGCCATTCCAGCAGGAACCTCATGTGAATTTGAAAGTTACAAAGAGGAAGCCTGTGCTATGTTTCAGGCACCATACTGGCCCTTCATCTGTATGTCCTCACTGAATTTGAATAACCATTGCATTTTTATCCTGAATTTACAAACAAAAAAAAGGCATGCAGAGTTTCACTTGCGTTAGGACACAACTGGGTAAGACAGACACTCCACTGAGATTTATCCTGATTCTAATGTTAATGCTCCTTTTTGGATATCATATGTATTCTCTTCTAAGAAAACTCAGGTGTTCAGTGTACTGAAAACTAAAATGCTGCTATCCTTACCTTGAAATAGACCCTGGTCACCATTTGGGGTGATTTAATGCTATTTATTAATTTGCCTATGTAAAAGAATATAGCTTTATTTATTTATTTATTTATTTATTTTTGACACAGTCTTGCTCTGTCTCCCAGGCTGGAGTGCAGTGGCGCAATCTCCACTCACTGCAACCTCCGCCTCCCAGATTCACACCATTCTCCCACCTCAGCCTCCTGAGTAGCTGGGACTACAGATGCCTGCCACCAGGCCTGGCTAATTTTTTTTGTATTTTTAGTAGATACAGGGTTTCACCATGTTAGCCAGGATGGTCTCAATCTCCTGAAATTGTGATCCACCCACCTCGGCCTCCCAAAGTGCCAGGATTACAGGCTTGAGCCACCGCGCCTGGGCAGAATATTGCCCTTTTTTAAATAAAAAAAGTTGTTTAGTGCTGGAGTCAGAAAGAGAAGAAAAAGAGGCTCTTTGATCTCAGTTTAGTTCAATGATATTATTTGTCCACATTTCACATCCAGAGCCAGAGTATTTGTATGCACTTATTTCATAGTGTTTCAGCCCACTGTAGGGGCAGAAGACTCTATATAGACCATATAAAATTGGATTTCTTAAAAGTCTGCGTGTAATACACGGTCGTTTCTTCTCTAAATGCTAATGGTTCCTCCAAGTGCTGACGGGATGCAGACAAGATGAGGAAAGTGACAAATTATTTTGTGAAATGAGGGAATTGAAACTGCAAATGGTTCTAGAACAGGAAAATATGATGGTTGTAAGGTTGATGGGGAGGGGTGGCGGTGGGGGTGAGCTCTGCTTGCCATTGTGACACACAAAAGGAGCCCAGAGAGGGTCTTTGGTCCTTTATACCACTGAATGCTACTTCTCCTTCCCGGGTATTTTGCTCATGTTCCTTCTAATAGAAATTTGACAAAGTAGTCCTTGCACACTGTTAGCACTGACCTCTAAAATTATCAAATAATTATTTCTTAATTGAACATTTGATAAAGATTTTATATTTTTAGGTTATTTGCTCTCCTGACTCGTCTGCAACAAAAATAAGTATGTAAAACTTGATCTTTTATTTGAAGGATTTTTATTGTGAAAATTATTCTTGCTTACGTTATTTAAAATACTATCATTACAAAATTAATCAAAGGAACCATTAATTTTTGGTAAGTGATTATTAAGCATAAAACTAAAACAACATTGGAAATACATATCATACAAGTAGATATGTCAATGCTTTGATTAAAGATGTCTCATATCAACTTTTCAAATCGCCCCTTTATTTGGCATCCTGGTGAGGCAAGACACGTGTTAAGATTCTGGATAGGGAGAGACAGGCATTTTTTTCCTAAAGGGTAATTATGAAAGAGGAAGTGAGGAAGGAGAACTTGCCAGAAATCTGCTTGCTTTGGGCACATATCGGGCATATCTCTGGTAAAAGAGGCTCCTGTGCAAGTAATGGATCTTGAAATTGGTTCGTTTAGATCCCTCTATGCCCACAAACCCCTGGGAAAGTTGTAGGGTACGCCAGAGGTGTGTGTTGTTCAGTTGGGATATATAGTTCAGCCTTCTTTCCCACAGCCTCCCTTTGGCTTCTGGATTACCATGGGTTACTGTGCTTAAAGCAAAGCACAGGGAGTGGGATGGGGAGCAGTAAAGAGCCTGGGCTAACTTCTGTAGAGGTTTCCCACTGGGGACTAGTGGGAAATAAGCTCTAAAAGGGCTTGGGTAGCCTCTGCAGTGAAGTCTCCTCTTCAGCTACGGTCATCCTGCCTCAGTGTTCCAGACACACTTGCCATTCTTTGTCAGCCTTCCTGGGTCCTGTTCAAAATGTTAACCCTCTATAACATTTTCTGTCCCCATCTACTGCCCAGGCAGAATTATTTTCTCCCTTACATGAATTCTTCTGGTGCAGTCTGCATTCCCTCATAACAAATTGAATGTCTGTAAACTCCTTTTTATGTGTCTGCCTGTACACTTATATTTTGAGTAAGGACAATGTGCTCCATGTGCTTAGCAGAGGGTTGGTCAGAGTCTATTAGGATTGACTTCAGTAAGAGTCAGTCATCATTCAGGTGTTTGACAGCTAAGCAGACACCTGTAAAAGAGGTAGGAAACATAAGTAATATAGCAAAATAATGTTGGAATACTGTAATAAAGATAGCATTTTAGGGAAATTAGTTTGAGGTAGAATTTATTGAAGAAAAGATAATTAGAAATAAGGAAACCAGCTAAAAATCTGTCACAGCTAATTTAGGAGTGTAGTTTCATTCTCATTATCTGCTCAAGGACATAACTCTGGTAATTCATTCTTTCTCCCCATCACCATTTTTTTTTCTCTGTCTCTGATGGGTCTTTCCCAATACCATGTAGCCATACTATAATTTCTACCATTTTTAAAAAATACTCATGTTTTTCTCCTCATGCTTCTCCTCACTTCTATATCTGTTTTTTCTGCCCACATTTTACAGGAAAACTTACAACATTAACTATATTCTCTGTTTCCAGTTTTCCTCTGTCCATTCTCTCTTGAACCAGGCAGGCTGTCATGTCCACTGCTCCACTAGAAATACACTTGTCGAGGGTACCAAGAACATCCCTTTTATTAAATCCAGTGGTTAGTTCTTGGGTCCCTTCCTATGTATCCTTTCAGCAGGACCTGAGAGATCTTCATGTGGCTTCCAAGCCACTCTCCTTCTCCTTATTTTCCTTTTACCTTACCAGCACCAATTTCAGTCTCCTTTTACTTTACCAGCAACAATTTCAGTCTCTGGCTGGTTCCTAATTTCCCTAACATGTAAATACAGCAGTCTGGGGGCTCAGTCCTTAGGCCTGTTCTCTATCTGTACTCTCTGTCTTGGTGATCTCATCTAGTGTCATGGTTTTTAATCCCTTCTTACATTGATGATTCACAAATGTACATGTGAATCTAGCCATAACCTCTCCCCTGAACTCCAGACTCATTTAGCCGTCTATTTATCTGTTATTCACCCATCTCTGATTGGATGCCTAATACTTACTGGATTCCTGCCTTTACTGCCATATCTGCTTACTCCACCTTCTTCCTCATCTGGCTTGATGGCAGTTTCATTCTCTTAGTTCCATAGATAATCAATCAGTCTCTCTTGGATTTGTCCTTAACGTCTCTTTATGTCATATTCCACGTTGAATCTGCCACCAAATTATTTGGCTAGGCCTTCAAAATATACGCCACATCCTGTCTCTTCTCACCCTTTTTTTCACTGCTGTCACCTGGGTTCAAGTTGCTGTCATGTCTCACAGTATTATTGCAAAAGTGCCTGCTGCTTGTCCCCTCATCTCCACTACAGCCTGTTCTCAACATGGCAGCCACAGTGTTTCAGTTACCTGTCCCTGCATCAAAAGGATCAATAACAATAAAACAAGAACAAAACAAAACAACACCCCCAGAACTTAGTGACTTGAATAACAATAATTTGTTATTTATCATGATCTTGTAATCTGGGCTACTTTCGGCTGCTTGACTCCTCCTAGGCTGCTGGAGATGAGATATTCAAGAAGGCGTCTTCCTTCACATGTCTAGAACATCGGCTTGGATAGCTGGAAAGCTCATGCTGGCCAGGCATCCATCTCTCTTTATGTGACCTCTATACATGGCTAACTTGGACTTTACATCATGTTGGTCTCAAATAGTTGTACCATTGAACTAATTATTGACTTTCAGGATCCCCTATAGCTTATCTTGTTATGGTATCAAACTCAGACTTTAAGTCTCTAAACTGGATCTCCAGATGAGGATGATATTTCTCTGATGTAGTTTCTTGAGTGTAGAAACCTGTAACTAAAAAGATAGGTTATCTGTGACCTTCCCCTTGTCCCAACATACAACAGTAAAACAAAAATAGGACAATTGCTTTAAACAATACAATTTCAAAACAAGACAATAGAAGGCATATAACAGTCGCTAGTCCATAGCAAGTCTAAATAGAGCCGGCATATGTCCTAAGTTCTTGCTCTGGAAGCAATACATCTTCCTGATTAAGGTTTAAATTTGTTCCCTAGGAATCGTTCTCTGTGGCTTTTAACTTTACCTTTTGTACTGTGGGCTCCTTTTCTCATTCTTTCTTTCTTTTCTATGAGAAATAATTTTTGCTATTCTTTGCATTGGTGTAGCCTGCTTCCTGATGTTAGAGCGTTAATAATTTAGAGACCTTTTGTATACTCACTTTTGTTTAACTGCTTTTTGTTTTTAAGTTCAATGATATTTAAAATTTGGGGGGCTTCCTATGAATTTTATTGAGGTTCATTCACTTCGTTAGATAAAAGACGACTTGTCTCAAATCCTTGAGACAAGTTCCTCTTTAATTTGTTGGGAAGTCGAGATGCCATAGAAACCCTTAGCATTTTTAGAAGCCCTTTGCCTAGTTAGAAAGGTCTATGAGGCACCACTTTAAATCTTTCAGAGTTCTTAATGAAGGGCCTCCCTGCCATACAACTGATTGGATCTTCAACCTGAGAGCACATGTAATAGTACACCCTGGATTTGATCTTTGCCCTGAAACTACTTATTTCTTGGAGAATCTTTTGCTGCCTGGAAAGGCAAGAATGAGAACAGTTATTTTCCAATCTAGCAAGTCTTAGGTTGAACTATTTCATCACTGTGTTTCTGGCCTTCACTGACAGTGTCCTTGCCTCTCTCCAGGTGTCTTCCCACCACTCAGTCTCACAGTAGTTTCAATGTCAATTACTAATTTCCATATAATAAACTACTCCAAAACTTAGTGGTGTAAAATAAGAACCATTTTATTTTCTCAAACCTAAGAATTAGGACAAGTTACAAAGAGAATGACTTGTATCTACACTGCAATGTATGTGGCCTCAGCTGGTATGACTCAATGGTCAAGGGATGTCTGAGATGGCTCAGACATTAAGTCACAGATAGAGAGCCTCAGTTCTGGCTGTTGTATGGGCCCCTTGGCTCTCCTCCTCTTAGTCTTTCCACATGGCTAAACTGGACTTTCTCACAGCATGATAGTTTCAGGGTTGTCAGACTCTTCACAACTTGACCAACTTCTATAAGAGAGGAAGTTGGAGCTGTAATCACTTAAGGCTTGGATATGTAATTTCCAGACTGTAACATTTGTTTTATTCTTTTGGGAAAAGCAAGTCAGAAGACCACCCAGATTGAAGGGGAGAGGACAAAGATTCCACCTCTTGATGAGTAGAGTGTCATGCATGTTCATGGGAGGAAGACATTGATTGATGGTAACTGTCTTTGGAGATTATCCACCACAAAGGATAATCCTGTTAAAATATTAATCAGGTTATGCCGTTCCTCTATTCCAAACCCCCCATGGTTTTTTCATCTCACTCTAATAAAAGCCAAATTCTGTTACAGTGGATGCTAAGTCTCTAAGTGATTTGTACCCCTGATGTCTGCCATCTACTACTCTTTCCTTAGCTCACTGAGTCAGTTACACTGGCACCTTTTCTATTCATCAACCATACTACTATGCTCTTGTCTAAGAGTCTTTTACCTTGCTGTTCCTTCTTCCTAGAATGCTTTTCTCTCAGATATCACCCTCTTCCCCATACCTGCTTTGGGGTTTGGCTCAAATATCCCTGTTGCAATGAAGTAATCCTTGACTGATGTACTTCAAATTGCAGCCTCCCCAGCACTCCCTGTCCCAATCCTGTTTGGGAATTCAAATTATTTTTCAGATTTTGGAAAGTAATATAGTGTGTTTACTATATATCATGTAACGACCAAGCTTATTCAGGTACTTCCTCAAAAGGGAATAAATACAGCTTACACATAGTCTAATGTTAGTTCAGTGTGTGTTTTGTTAACCAGTGAATTAAGGAGAAACTTTCAGTTTTTAGAGTTTTTTTGATTTAATATTTTCATATAAGGAACTATGGACTTATATGTGTTATTGAATTATTTGATTATTAACATCTCCTTCATTAGAATATGAATATGAAAGTCCAATTTATGCAGTTTTGTTATTTTATTCATTGTTATATCCCCATCACCTATTAGTGCCAGGCATATGGTAGTCTCTCAACAAATATTTGCTTGAGTGTTTAAAGCAATATTTAAAGCAAAAATGAATGAGGGAATGAATGGATTAATGGATGCTAAGTAGTAGGGTACTGCAAATAGAATGGAGAATAGAAAGACAAGCTAATTTCAAGGAAGATTTGATTTACCAGTGTTCTATTTATTCATTGAATTGATTTTGGCAATTCAGCAGTTAATAATTTTGAGTGCCTAATATGGGTTGGGCACCTACCTAAATACTTGACTGGTCTGGATTGAGTGGGGGGAGCAGAGCACAGGGAAGAGTCAGAGGATGCCCAAGATTTTAACCACGAGAGTTAGGAAAGATAAACATGTTAGGAACCGATATATATTACAGCTAACACATGGGGCAAGGTAGGGGAATGGATGAACTTGATTTTAGAAATATCACAATAGAGCTAGAAGTGGAACAAACTACTTAAAATGTCCTGTAAGTGATTAGAAGTGCTAGATTGAAGATTGGATGAACTATTTGTACAAGAGATTTGAGTTTGTGAGTTAAGTAAAAATTATTGGTTAAAACAAGTGGTCAGGCTTTTTCCCCAGGAGGCAAATGTATATATAGATGGTTTAGGATCACATAAGACAATCAGAAGGACTGTCACTGAGCTAAGCACCCTGAAAGAGGAGATGTTCGGGAAGGCCTTCTAGGAGGGATTGGCCAGCTCCCAGGTCTTCAAAAGAGAAGGCCACACCTCCTATCCCTTGCCTGCCTGTCATACTTGCTCTGCCTGCTGCTATCTAGAGGGATTTTAATCCCTTATATGCTTGTTCTTACATATTCGTCTTTAAAGACTCACTTTCTCTGTGACATTTTCCGGCCAGATGCCATCTTTACCTCCTGTCTTGCCTCGCACCTTTTCTTTGTGAGTTCTCCACCTGATAGATATTTCTCTCATAGTATCTGCAGTGTTTCACTGTATTTACCTGTGTTCATATTGCCTCTTCCACAGGTGTATGCTAAAGGTCATAGATGACAAGAATTGTGATGGTGGAGTTGGAAGGGCTGAAGTTTGAGAAACACTGAATCCTTATGTGTCTAACACCTTGCCTGGCACAGAGTAGACCTATTATAACGTTATTCTTGTTGTCAATGATCCAACATATATTCCCGAGGGGTCAAGTTAGATAAGGTTCTGAGAAAATGAGTTTGACTATATTTGACTCATAGTATATTACTGGTGATCACATGGCTTTTGGGAAACTATTCACAGCGTATTTCTTATTGTCAGGGTCAGAAAGGGAAATAGAATTTTCTGAGGGTGTACTTTGGCCAGGTAACAAATAGGATCTTTACCTTCCTTATTAGGAGTATGAACTTTAGAGACCTGAAAACAAATAGGTTTGTTTAGTATTTTGTGCCAGTTTTAATATGGGGGGATAATTTTATAAATTTGCAAAGTAAATGCTTCAGTAAATGAAAGGAAATTGAAACAAGTCACACCCTATTCTCTAAATTCCTTCAAACAGAAATCCTTTCATTTTCTTAATTTTATTTGCTGAATATTTTGAGAAGTTATTTCAGTAGGACAAAAAAGAGATGAGAAATTGTGTGAAAATAATGGTATTGCTGAAATTTAATTTATTTAGTATCTCTTCTCTTGAGGGTTTAAGAGAAGAAATATAGTTTCTTCTCTTGTTATGCTGTTAAAAAATTTGTAGTTACCTCAAATATCAGATTAAAATCTGTATTTGGTATCTTTCGATTCTACCCCTGAAAAGCAAGATCCTTGTAATGAACCTCTAAAACTGGAAAGATGTGATTATGCTGATGGCTTATTTGACTTGATATTGAGGCATTCATCTTCTAAACCTTGACCTTTCTTAAGTCAAGCCATATTACTCTGAGCCACTGCAATTTATAAAACATGGCTTCCAGGCTAAGGTGTTTAATCCGAAGAAGCTAACAGCACACCAAAAGTTCTAAACAATAGTGGATACTTACTGATCACTTTCTCTGTACATGACTCCCTGCCAAGTGCTGTGAAGGATAAAAAGACGCAACACACATGATTATCTTTAGAAACTTATTATCTAGTGCAACAATTATTGTTTGCAAGTAAAGAGCTGAGTGTCCAGGGTACTGAACTACTGCCAGCCCCTGAACACAACACACTTTCTTTCATAGCCAAACATTTGGACACGTTCCTCTTATTGGAAATGCACTACTTCATCCAGTGTCTGTCTCTTCCTTGCCCCCTTCTCCTCACTTACCTCGTCCAGAAGTCTCAGTCTGATAATGGCTTCTCTGGGAATATTGTCCTAAATGTCCGGAGTTGGGTTAGGTGTCTTTGATTCTTAACTTCATACCATGAATATTTCAATAGTTAATCTTTATTTTCATCCATAGTTCCAAGTACGTTAACATATGTAGCCTTCTCAAACTCATGAGATACTTTCCTTTGCACTTCTCAGATAAGTAAACTGAAGCACCAGAAAGGGTGGTGACTGGTGCAGGGACTACCAGTAGGAAGTGGTGGAACTGAAGCTTGAACTCAGGTTTCTCTCCTGAGCATGCACACTTCCTATAGAGGGTGCTACCTTGCTGGTGCAATTAATAAGAATTATAAAGTTTAAAAGAGAGGAGGTAAAATTTTCATTATAGATGAAAGCCATACAAATTAACAAGCTACTAAAACAAATGAGTTCAGCAAAGTTGCCAGACCAAGATTTTTTAAAACTCAATAACATTTTTCAATACTAAATAAAGCATTAGCTAACATAACAGTAAAACAAACCAGCAACACAACCCTCCCCAGCAGAAGACTGCTTGCTGCAATTAAATATGGTTTATTTGAGGATTGTCTGGATGGCTCAACATCAGAACATCTATCAAAAAAATCTTGACGATACAGGAAAAGTTAATGTCAAGTTCTGAGAAGAATAAGAATAGATGGAATTTTCCAAAACTGACTAAAGTATATCTATGAAAAATCTATAGTAAACATCAAATTTAATACAGGGCTCAGAAAAACTTTTTTTTTGTTTTAAATTTTGGGAGATGATGAGAATGCCAGTGTTGGCACAGCTATTCAGTAAAGTAACGAAGACAAAAATAATAATGACCATTCATTTTTATTGAGTATTTACCTATGTGCCAAGCAGTATAAAAGCAAAAGTGTGGTGGATTCCCATTGGTGCAAGGAGATGGTGAAACTCCCATCTTCCTACTCCTCGAAGGTAGAGGTGATAATTGAACTAAAGTGAGCCAGGATGAAAAGGAGTTGTTGCAGAGCAATTGTAGGTAGGATGTTCAATTTATCGTTCTGACTCAGAATGTAGCTGTTTGGACATAACGGACTGGAGCAAATTACAATGTAGTAAAATTTGGGTGGTACTGGTGATGGTGTAGGATAGTTAGATCTAAGCTGTGAAATGAAAAAATCCCTCAATATCTACTAATAACTGCACTTTAGATATAGTCAATACATATGGAGGTGCAAGTACCAAACATACTGTAATCATGGATTTTTGTGGTTGAAGCAGAGCCCTTTTGAAATTAATATGGAGAAGCAGCACAATGCATAGCATATGCCTTTTGCTATGTTAGCTGAATGAACTTCTGGTGAAGAATTAAAGTGGGGATCCAAAACACATTGTTAAATCTCAATTTAACCTCTTTATGTAAAATTGAATAATACATTTAATTTCTCTGCACTTATTATTCTCTTCTTGAAAATTAAGATGATTAGACCAGAGAAATTCCCTTTGCTGTTGAATCTGGTGGTTCGGGGAGCCAACATAACATGGATGGATTCTATCATATGCTGAGGTTTTCAACCTGTGATCTTTATAGATGTTACTTAGGCACTGGAAAGGACTTTAGACACCTCCAATCTAATCTCCTTACTTTAAAGACAAGGTAACTGACACTTAAAGACATAAAGTACCGTGCTAGCGTCACATAGCTGTTTAATGACAGAATCAAGCCTTGGGTCCAAGTCTCTAGACCCCAGTACATTCCATGGTTCTGATAAGATTAGGAAAGCTCCAAATTTCATTAAGAAGTTCTCAATCTGAATTTTACATGAACTATAGTTTTGGAAATTGTAATATGTTAATGATGAATAGATGGGAATGATGGTAGTCTGTATGGAGTATAAGAAAACAATAGATGGTGAACATTTCCACCATTATTTACACAACACATCCAAAGAGAGAGATTCTATGGTGTGCGTGTGTATATATACACACCATATATACATATACACACACACCATCTATATATATATATAAAAACACACACATATATATACACATACACAATGAAATACTATTCAGCAATAAAAATAATAAAATCATGTCTTTTGCAGCAACACGGATGCAATTGGAGGCCATTATCTCAAGTGAAACAAATTGAAACAGAAAGTGAAATGTGGTTTATTGTCACTTAGAAGTGGTGGCTAAGTGATGTGTACACATGGACATGGAATGTGGAATAATAGTCATTGGAGAATCCCAAAGGTTTGGAGGATGGAAAGAGGTTGAGGGATGAGAGATTACTTAATGTGTACAATGTACATTATTCCGGTGATGGTTACACTAAAAGCCCAGACTTTACCTCTATGCAATATAGCCATGTAACAGCACTACCTTTGTACTCCTTAAATGTATATTTTTTAATGAATGTTTGTGGTCCCACCACATGGCCACATTTAATGTTACTTGCCTAGAAGTATGTTTTATAACTGAATGGAGATAATTTTCTATATTGTATTCTAACCTAGATGATGTATATATTCTGTAAGATTTTTCAATTTTCTTTGTTCTCACTCTGTATTTGTCAAAAAAAATTATTAGTAATTTGGTCATGTAAATTAATAGTGCAGGCTTAGTTACTCAGGGATTGCTCTGGTGCAAGAAAAAAGTTACTCACTTCTGCCTTCTATACCGCTTCACTTTTCACTCCGCCACTGCCAAAAAAAGCCCTCCAAATAAATCTGACCTCTTAGACTACAAAAAATGCAGCCATCTTGGGAAACCTGCAACAAGTACACCCAGTAGAACGGGTCAAAATCTTAAAGATTGTGACATATCTGTAATCCCACAGAAGGGATGATGCATGCCAAGTGTTGGATGACGTCTACAAAACCCATTTTCCTTAGACAAAAGCTGAAAGGCATAGAAGTGATATAAAGCAGAGAAAAATGAAAAGCAAAAATTATAAAGACAAGAATGGCAATCTACTTATAATAATGGTTTTGATAAGAATAGTTCATGAGGCCAGTGAAAGAGGAGATACAGTACTAAAACTGACCATTTTCCTATCGTGAGGACAGGATCTCTGTTAGCTCTGTCTCATAATTTGTACAGCCCAAGCGGAGAAGAAAGAACCAGCAGTGCTATAAAAGATAAGTTCTTCTGTCCAATCTAGGGAGAAAAAAGCAACCACACTGACCACATTAGAGCTCAGGAGTCCAAACACTGCTAGTTGCCAAATAAACTTCATTAAGAGAGACAACTTCCCCCTTAGCAGTTTTATAAACACTATTGCTTTTTCATATAGACTTGAGAAGGTTAGTTTACTTGTCAGAAAGTAGACTGGAAAGCAATGTTTTAGAAACAAGACGTTTGGGACTGCCACAGGGATCTAATGTTCAGACTAAATCACTTGATACATTTCATACGAAGCTAAGTATTTGGAACAAGAGATGCTAGAGGTCTAATCAGCAAGGATAATAAACAGAAGAATGACAGCCATGTCTAGCGAAACTGTCTGGAGAAAGAGTACTGGAGGATTTGCAGTCTAATGTGCATTTGTGCTTAATAAAAGATAAGCTGTTCCTAGATTTTTAAATTTAAGTGTTATTCCTGAGGATTATGGTCATCGCATCTCTTTGCTTCTGTAAGGGGCTGGTGAGATGCAATAGCAATGTTTGAGTCCAGCTTTTTGTGAGTGGGAGATGTGCTCTATCATTAGGTGTCCTTTTCACCGAATAGGTTATTATCAGCAGGTAATAAGAAATGTGCATCATTACAGATTCTCAGGTGGTATTTTGTTCTAAAATAGACAAGGTATGTCTTCTGTGGCAGCGCTGAGTGAACACATAGAGACTGGTGTCAAAATGGCTGTTATAAATTACAGGGTACGTTTTAATAGTTAAACAATTATCTAAAGAGGCACCACTGGAAAATTGTTTAGTAATAATTGGCTGATTTTTATGATGAAGGATAATTCTAATGCAAATCTTTTTATATAAATACCTGAAGAATTCAAAAGAAGGACATTAATTTTAAAAGCATTTCTGGGAACTTTCTGTTGTCTGGACTTATTTATCTTTAACTGCAAATGCTGGAACTGTTCAGAAAACCATCAAAATAGCTTTCTATATCTATTTTTAGAGTTTAAAAGTATGACATACATATATAGTCATATGTAATTAATATATATAATATAAATAAAATATAATTTCTACTATATAATAATGGTACTTGAGAGGCCAAAATTGACCACTACTAAATTCAGGCCTAACAAATTCTGTTGTGGGAAGCTACAACTAAAAGAGAATGCCTTGGCCTATGGAATGAAAGGAAAATATTTCGTTATTCTTGAAGGGTTAAAGCTATAAGGCTTCTTTTCCTTCTTACCCTTTCCTTTGTCTTGGTATTATTTCTTTATCATTCTTCTTTACTTACCTTTCTTTCCCCATCATGGTTTTTATGTTTTCAAAACTTCGCTCAAATTTACCAGCTGTAGAAACCTCACCTTGACTACCTCAGTTTGTCTCTGCCCCTTCAATGCTTCTGTACTAGGCTTTGCCCTTTTCATGGCAAAATATGACAGCCTTCCTTTTTGTGAAAATGTTCAAATCATATCAAGGAGTATGTCTTTCCAGTAAGACCACTACCATCCAAATATAAAAATGTTTGTTGCTAGTATTTGGCCTGATAAAGAGCTTGTACCAGAATATAAACTAGCCACATCACTAACACAGGTTTAGTTCACGTGACTTTTTTTTCTCATAGCAAGACTTTCCTGAAAAAGAAATTAGGGCAAGCTTTATTAATTGCAAACTGGCACTTTAATGAACTAGACTATAGGGATGTTAGTGGATACTTTTTAATCTTCCTGTGAGAAGGGTGAGTAGGATAATTGTGATAGATGAGGTGACTGGTTGGTGGTGAGCTGTGACATTCACAGTGTTGGATAACTGCTAATAAGAGGTGACAGTTTTGAGTGTTCACTGTGTGTCAAGGCCTGTTCTATGCAGCTTTTATGAATGAGCTCACTTACACCTCACAATTGCCATTTTCCCCATTCTACAGATGAAAAAAGTGTGGTTCTTGAGGCCAGGCACGGTGGCTCACACCTGTAATCCCAGCACTTTGGGAGGCCAAGGTGGACAGATCACTTGAGGTCAGGAGTTTGAGACCAGCCTGGCCAACATGGTGAAACCCCATCTCTGCTAAAAATACAAAAATTTGCCAGGTGTGGTGGCACACACCTGTAATCCCAGCTGTTTGGGAGGCTGAGGCACAAGAATCGCTTGAACCTGGGAGGTGGATGTTGGTTGTAGTGAGCAAAGATTGTGCCATTGCACTCCAGCGTGGGTAATGGAGCAAGGTTCCATCTCAAAAAAAAAAAAAAAAAAAAAAAAATAGTGAGATCCTGAGAAATTAATTGGTCCCAAACCTTACACTTAGTAAGGGGCTAATTCAGATTTCAAACCCAGATTTGTCTGAAACCAAAGTCTATACCTGGATCTATTCTGTCCCACAGAGCTTTCTGCAGTGAAAATGTTCTGTCTTCTGTTTTCAAAATCGTAGCCATTTACCACATGTGGTTTTTGAATACTTGCAGTGTGTCTGGCTCAAGTGAGAAAGTGAATTTCTAGTTTTATTTTAGTTAATTTACAGATAAATTTAAATAGCCACATGTGGTTAATGGCTACTGTGATCAACAACACAGGTCCGGAGACTTTAAAATGTTGCTAACTACAGGCTAATCACAGGAAACCCAGTCCAGGAAAGTATATTCATGTAAGGTCTAGTTTTTCTCCATTGCTAGAGTTTCTCAGACATTGTAAAAAAACCAAAACCAAAACCAAAAAACAACAACAACAGCAGGGGTACTATCTTAAATTGCTGCTGCATTGGAGGTAACAGAATTCAATTAAAAAAATTATTTACAGTCTCCTTTGGTTCAGAAACTGTGTCATGCTTTGGGCATTCTAAATGAATTTTGTCTTCCAAGAGTTCATCGTCTAAGTAGCTTTATGGAGAATGTCATAGTTCTTTTCCCAAATTTTCTTCATAAATGATTAGACAAAGTATTTAAATCTGTGCTATATAATATTTTGTGGTATTTTGATTTTAATTTTATGAATAGATAATACATTCCCATGGTTTAAACTTCAAACGGTTCAAAGCGCCTTCCAATTCCCTTCTATAGGTGCAACCAGTGCTGTCATTTTCTAGTGTAATGTTTTGTGCAGACACACAAAAATGCACATATGTATTTAACCATCCCCCTTTCTGAAACCAAATAAACACTGTTGAGTTACCTTGTTCTTTTTACTTAAAAAATACACCTTGGATATATTTTCATGCTAGTATTAAAAAAAAACTTCCCATTCTTTTCTATGGATGCATTATATTACATTGCATGCATGTATTATAATTTACTTAAACAGTCCCCTACTGATGGACATTTAGGTTTTTTCCATTCTTTGCTATTATAGAAAATATTCACATGAGTAATTTCAATACTTATATTCTAAAGTGAGCTAGAGTGACTGTATCCTGTTTCCCAGACCGTATTCCACAGAACACAAGTCTCATGAGATGTTCAATATCCAAAAGGGTTCTATAGTTAAATAACTTCAGTTAACTCTGGGTATTTGTTGATGTTTCGTAGTGTACACTGTCAAATTAAAAGAAATCTTGCAATAATCTGCTTCGATGTAATCCAAGTGTTTCCCAACCTCACATTTTCTCAAGGAACAGCATACACTATTGTTTTGGGTCAGGTTCCTGGGAAGCAGACTGAGATAGAAATGTTCATGTGAGAGCCTTACTGGGGCATGTTCTAAAGAACAACACCTGATGGAAGTGAGGGCAGATCAAAACAGGGTGGGCAGAGGGAGAAGTTGGACTGTGATGCAGTTGCAACAGTGGCCTCACAGGATCCCATGGGGAGCCTTCTAGAGGCAGGATGTCCCTTTGGAGATGTTCCAACTCTGGAAGGGAAGCAGGCCAGATTCCTGGAAGGGAGAGCCACTCCCTGACAGCTTTCTTCCATTGGAAGCATTTCTCAGGAGGGGCTCAGCTGTGAGCTATCAACTGGAACAATGAATTTCATTGTTCACTACAACTCTGTATAGAATCTTCAAATTTTTAAAGGAGATGCTTATCAGTTCTTAGAATATCTTGCTGGTCACAGCAAGTCATTCGGTCTCCCGGGACTCAGTTTCTTGCTGTATGAAATATGTATACTGAACTGAAAGTTCTTTAGAGTTTATAACATTCTTTGCATCCATTTCCATTTCAGTATGTGCGAATTAAATTCTAAGGTCAGACATAAGTTTTCCCAAAGACATACTTGGCTATATAGAGGCCAATAATGTGGATAGATAGGCCCTAATTTTTTAATATTTCTGCTGTGCAGTTATGGAAAAAACGTGCATTGTTATACTTTCAAGTATATGTTCCTTAACTTGGGGCAGAATCTTGGGGCAGACTCTTGGGGCAAAATTGAATAAGAGAGTTGAATTAGAGCTTTTTATTTTAAAAATATTTTGGTTACCTCTTGTTAGGTGTTTGCTGAAGAAGCTAGCCTGCTATCTTCCTAGGAACATTGGCCCATATTGATAAAATTGAAGGAATATACTGGCATGAGGTGTAAAGGAGAGAGGAGCATAACTAACTTTAAAGCACATTCTTAGAAGCTCTTATTTATTCTCCTTTTAGAAGCTCAGGAAGCAAACAGGTGTAGATAAACAGCGATAGCAATTTCTCAAGGACCATCCGTTTGGGAATCAGATGGGTCTAAATGCGCATCCTATGTCTTTTATGGTACTTGCGAATTTCATTCTCATGCTCCTGCAGGATTCATCAATAGTGGTTGTTATTGATGGAAGCTTGTTTCCTGGCAGGAGAGGGAAAAGGGCTCAGGAAATGGGCCTCTCTTAAGTGTGCCTAGTAGAGTTGATGAAGGTTCATAAAGAGAATGGAAAATATATCCAAGAAAAAGAAAATGTTCTTTTTGGATAAGGAAATGGGAAGTGAAATCAAATTTAAAGCAGTGGGTATTATACAAATATGATGCAGAGAAGCAAACAAAAAGGAAAAAAAAGAGAAGAAGCAATTTTAAGATTGGTGGCTGTATGGGTGTAGGATCAACTTTTAAATTGAATGTAAGTTTTTCTAAAAAACCTTAATCTTTTTCTTCAACACAAAGCTTCATAAAGATTCTTGGATCATACTGAAATTTGGTTAAGATGTTTCTTAATTTATTTTATAAAATAAAAGTTATACTACTTTACTTTTTAAAATGGCATAGTAAGTTGGATTACCCTTATAAAAACAGAAGTTATACTATTTTTAGGTTTTCCAATCATATAGTCTGTTGACATGCTTATACCCCCCTCAGATCACATATACCTTAAAATATTATACTATATTGTGATGTTGTGGTTTACTACTTCATATTTGAGTGGAGACTTTGCCACTTGACTTTTAGAATAAACGTTTACAACTTATTTTCAACACCTTCTTTAGACTTGGTCAGTAACTTGATATCAAACAAATACATTTGACATCACATGTGCTTTGTGATATTTTGTGATAAAGAGAAAAACATTTTACTAAAGAGCTATATGAAGCATTATAGGTTTTACAAAATGATATATGATATTTTTTTCTCCAAAATGATATACGATATTTTTTTCTCCAAAATGATGTAGTTCTAGTCAGCAAGGACATGAGTTAAATTATGGAGAACTCTGAGGATTATAGAAAAGATTTCTCTAAGAAGTTCAGTCTTGACTTATAGTTTTCTCCATATGAGTCTTCCTGTTTTTTTATAGCATGATCAAGTATGTAGGTAACCATAAATCTGAGGAAGGGAGGATTACTCAATACATAATTATTAATCCTTTTATCCCTACCTTTGACTCTTACAGAATCCATTCCAATATATGGCCATGTGGCTCTTTGGAGCAGTGTTCCATCATGTTCCACGATGGTGACATCATACGGAGCACAGAAATCAATGTTAGCAGATAACCAGCCCATATAAAATCGAGTAAGTAAAGTTTTAAAAATTGTATCATGGCAATATAGATACTTTTATGTAATAGCATAACTAATAATAAGGAAGATGTGGCAAAACAGGTGAAGTTATATATACCCAGAACTTTTAAAATGAGCATCTTGGTTTAAAAAATATACCGTTTGTTATTGCATGCTTACAGTATATATTTGAGGGCACAGAATATTGCACATAATTTTTTTTCTGAAAAGAACCACTTAGTAAATATTCTATGCTTTGTGAATCAAATGATCACTGTCACAACGAGTCAACTCTGCCCTATTGCTTGAAAGCAGCCATCATCGTGTATGGGCATGGCTGTGTCCCACCGGAACTATTTACAAAAACAGGCAGCAGATGAGGGTTGGCCTCTGGGTCATAGTTTGTCAATTCTAGGCATATAAAATGACAGAACTGTGCATATCACTTTCTGTATATTACTGGATTAATTTTGAAAGAACTTGGGTGCTTAAAATTAAATAATAAATGTAATCAAACATCTAATTTTTGAATGAGTTTACTAATGTAAGGATATTAGAAGGTAATGTAGATTAGATTTTTTTAAAGACTAATTGAGACTTTTGAGGAGTATTTTACAGAAATGTAAGGTCAAGTTCAGTCTCGATAACTAACAAAATATAGTAAGGTATAACTTGATGATGGAGATATGTTCTAAGAAATGTATCATTGTACAATTCTGTTGTGGGAACATCCTTGGCTGTACTGACACAAACCAAGATGGTATAGCCTATACATGTCCAGTCTATATGGTATAGCTAATTGGTTCTAAGCTACAAACCTGTACAGCATGTTACTATACTGAATACTGTAGGCAATTGTAACACAATGGTATTTGTGTATCTAAACATAGAAAAGATACAGTAAAAATACGGTATAAAAGATAAAAAAATATATGCCTGCATAGGACACTTAGGATAAATAAAGTTTACAATACTGGAAGTTGCTCTGGTTGATTCAGTGAGTGAGTGGTGGGTGAATGTGAAGGCCTAGGACATTACTTGACACTACTGTAGACTTTATAAACACTGTACACGTAGGTCATGCAAAATTTATTAAAATATTTTTCTTCTTTTAATAATAAATTCACTTTAGATTATAACTTTTTAAAGTTAAGAAACAAACATTTTCTTTAACTTTTTGACTTTTGTAATAACACAACTTAAAACACAAACATATTATACAGCTGTACAAAAATGTTTTTCTTTATATCCTTATTCTGTAAGCTTTTTCCTGTTTTTAAAATTTTTAAATTTTTACTTTTTAATTTTTTTTTGTTAAAAACTAAGACATAAACCCACACATTAGCCTAGGTCTACACAGAGTCAGTATCATCAACATCACTGTCTTTCTCCTCCACATCTTATCTCACTGGAAGGTCTCCAGGGTCAGTAACACACATGGAGATGTTATCTCCTATAATGTCAATGCCCTCTTCCTGGAATATCTCTGGAAGGAACTTCCTGAGGCTGTTTTACAGTTAACTTTTTTTAATATAATTTTTTTTATTATACTTTAAGTTCTAGGGTACATGTGCACAGCATGCAGGTTTGTTACATATGTATACATGTGCCATGTCGCTGTGCTGCAGCCATTAACTCATCATTTACATTAGGTATACCGCCTAATGCTATGCCTCCTCCCTCCCCCCACCCCATGACAGGCCCCTGTGTGTGATGTTCCCCTTCCTGTGTCCAAGTGCTCTCATTGTTCAATTCCCACCTATAAGTGAAAACATGCGGTGTTTGTTTTTATTGTCCTTGTGATAGTTTGATGAGAATGATGGTTTCCAGCTTCATCCATGTCCCTACAAAGGACATGAACTCATTCTTTTTTATGGCTGCATAGTATTCCATGGTGTATATGTGCCACATTTTCTTAATCCAGTCTGTCACTGATGGACATTCGGGTTGGTTCCAAGTCTTTGCTATTGTGAGTAGTGCCACAATAAACATACGTGTGCATGTGTCTTTATAGCAGTATGACTTATAATCCTTTGGGTATATACCCAGTAATGGGATGGCTGGGTCAAATGGTATTTCTAGTTCTAGATCCTTGAGGAATCGCCACACTGTCTTCCACAATAGTTGAACTAGTTTACAGTCCCACCAACAGTGTAAAACTTAACTTTTAAGAAAATATAAGTAAAAGGAGTACACCACACATAATGATTAAAAAAGTATAGTATAATAAATACATAAACCAGCAACATAGTTATAATCGTGTTATGTACTGTATATAATTTTATGTTATACTTTTATTTAACTGGCAGCACAGTAAGTGTGTTTCCACTAGCATCACCATAAATTGAGCAATGCACTGTGTTATGACGTTATGATGTCATTGTGGTTTGGATTTGTGTCTCCATTGTTGGAGGAGGGGGCTGGTGGGAGGTAATTGGATCACGGGGAGAAACTTCCTCCTTGCTGTTCTCATGATAGTGACTTCTCATGAGATTTGGTTGTCTAAAAGTGTGTAGCACCTCCCCCTGCTCTCTCTTCTTCCTGCTCTGACCATGTAAGACATGCCTGCTTCCCCTTCACCTTCTGCCGTGATTTTGTTTCCTGAGGCCTCCCCAGTCATGCTTCCTTTATAGCCTGTAGAACTGTGAGTCAATTAAACATTGTTTTTTCTTTATAAATTGCCCAGTCTCAGGTAGTTTTTTATAGCAATGTGAGAATGGACTAATACAGATATCTTTGTCACCAGGTGCTAGGAATTTTTCAGCTCCATTATAATCTTATGGGACCACCTCATTGTATATGCAGTCTATCATTGACTGAAACTTCATTATGGGGCGTGTGTGGCATTAAAGCACAGAAATAAATCTAAGCATCTGGCTTCTTACTGGTAAAGTGAATCTATACATTTTATTTTCACTTCCAGTTATAATTTCTAATTAACATCCTCAGATAGAATTCTGTAGCATGTATACTAGATCAAGATAAACAGTAAAATAAGTAAAAGAGTTTAAGGAAATCGAAACATTTTATAAGAACTCTAAGAGGAAAAAGGTAGTTTCTTTATTTTTCCATCATTTTTAGTATGAAAAAATAAAATAACTATAAATTCAAAGAAAAAACACGGAAATCATGTTCTTTGACAGTAATTATTTATAAACTGAAACTTACCCCTTAACTTCATGAACTTCCTAGAAATTACTGTTTCTTGGAATTTTCATTAAGAATTCCCCAAACTCAAGAACAAATTTACTGGTGGGTTTTTTTTTTTTTTTTTTTTTTTTGGTGAGATGGAGTCTCGGTTTTTTGCCCAGGCTGGCATGCAATGGCATGATCTTGGCTCACTGCAACCTCCACCCCTGAGGTTCAAGTGATTCTCCTGCCTCAGCCTCCTGAGTAGTTGTGATTACAGACACATGCCACCATGCTCAGATAATTTTTGAGTTTTTAGTAGAGACGGAGTTTCACCACGTTGGTCAGGTTGGTCTCAAACTCCTGACCTCGTGATTTGCCCACCTTGGCCTCTCAAAGTGCTGGGACTACAGGCGTGAGTCACTGTGCCTGGCTGGTGTCTTACTGATCCACACAAATTAGGTATTGCTACCACTGAGGGGTTAAAAAAGAAGCAGGGGGAAATTTTGGGTATTGAGTGATAATATTTAAGACATTTTTAGTAATAGCAATGTAGTTGTAAAGTGTCTTGTCACTGAGATATTGATGGAATGAATAAACATTCTTTTTTTAATAAAATTATTCTGATCAGTTCTGTGGCAAATTAGCTATGGCAGGGGAATTTTGCTTAAACGAAATTACGCTTGAAATATGCAAGAGATTTAAACAGAGATCTCCCCTAGTATGTGAGTAGTAAATAAGTGTTTCAAAGTCATAAGAAGAGTGTCGTGTGCCTTCTCTTTTCCTTTTATGAATTCTCTTTGACTCTTACATTTTTAGGTTCAGCCTCCTTTGTCAGGATACTTAAAAACAGGGGCACTTTGATTGGTTACTTTTTGGTGGCCAATAATAGTTATTCATATCAGGATTTAGGTTAGATGGAATTAAAGACCTCAAGTATCTCTTCCAATTTGCATAGTAAAACAGGCAAGTAAGTGTAATTTGTTCCTTGGTGAACTCTGCTCTTACTGTAACAAGAACCCAGAAAGGCACTATTTGTATCAGTTAATCCCTTGAAGGTAGCTTTTATTTTGGATAGTCACCTGGGGAGTGTAATGGGCTCAATGCTAAAGAAACATTTGAAATTTTTCTGCCAACCGAATCTCACTTGTAGTCTTTATCATGATTTATTTGCTATAATTTTTACATTCTGAAAATAAACACATTTATAAAGCAGAATTGGGGTATCAACTAAGTTACTAAAAACCTCACCAGTGCATGTTTTCACTCAAGGCCCCTCCTCTTTTATTTTAGCTAGGGATGCAGCTTACAAGCTTGGGTGGCCTTGAGTCACCACTTTTAACTCATTTTAGTTAAAGTTTTTAATTTTATTTCTTCTTATCTCTTTGATTATCAGGGTAATATGTGCTCATTATAGAAGAGTGAAAACTACAGAAAAGTTTAAAGTGGAAAAAATATCACCAGTTGCCGTACTTACTAGAAGGCAGCTAAATGCATGACTGTTAACAGGTTATTTTGTTTACGTGATTGCTATAAAAAAGATTGAAAAGTTGCATTGTGGTTTTGCTTGTTTAACAGGAAATTGTGACATTTCTCTGTGACATTACATAAGTAAACGTTATTTTAATGTGTATATAATACTCTAATTCAAAACAGGATCCAACCCATCATTCCTTTCTCTAATTTTTGATTATTATAAGTAATACTTCAGTGAATGTATTTTTGAATAAATTTTGTCCATATTTCTGATAATTTCATTAGGTACATTTCCTAGGAAGGGAACTAAGATGTCTAAAGTAATAAATATTTTAATGGTGCTCAGATCTTATCCCAAAAATGATGTACAGATTGACACTTTTGTCATCCCTACACCTTCATCATCTCTATGTGAGTCTTGGTGATATTGCATCCTCACCATTGCTGATGTTTCACAATTCTTTCTGGTTCTATGAAGAATAGGGGCAGCAGTTTATGCCAAATGTAATTCTTATCTTGGAAACCACAGAGAAAATTATGAGAATGGGATTGAAGGGAGTCCCACAAACTAGGTCTAGCAAGACCCAGAGACAGTGAGTAACCATAAAATCCAGAACATGTTACTGTAGATAGGCAAAAGCAACTGAAATTAGCAGAATTTGTGCAGGAAGCACTGCCAGGAGGAATGAGAGTGTGGAGGGGCCACGGTGATAGCAGATGTTGCTGACTGTCAGCAGGTAAGAAGGAAAGAGCCCTGTTTCGAGTGGGAGCTAAACTCAAATAGGGAGTCATTCCTGGGAGAATTGGAGAAAGATGTTTTTGTCCCCATAAAAGGCAGATCTCAGAAAGCACATCTTTTAAAAAGGAGAGAAATGCATTGGAAGGAAGGGGTTGTATGCCTTGGCGGCAGCTTCTAGTGAGGAAGCTGGAGGAGCTCAGAGCTGGTGCCTGTGTCATTCCTCGTAAGATCCAATGGACTTCACAAGGTGCATCCTGACAGGCAGAGTTGGATTCCTGCCTGCATTGTGCACTTAGTGCCTGGGACTTTTCTCTTGTATGGAGATGTGGACAAGTTAATAGCCTGTGTGGCTCATCTTTGACCAATGGGATACAGAAGTTAGCAACACATTCTTCCCCTTTTCTCTGCCTGGGTGTGTCCTCTTAAAAGTACAGTTTGTGTACTGCTGTGCACTTAGAAATGACGAACTCTGTTGCACACCCTTATATTGGCTCCCTCCATCCTTCGTTTCTGTTTTGTTATTGTTGTTGTGGTTACTATTTTTTCTCCTTATTTTCACTTCTTTCTGCTTTCCTGGAATCATACCCCTCTATAAAATACTTTTTTCTGTGTCTAATGATGATGTCATACCCGTCATACCTTTATTGTTTTTCTGATTTCTATTGGGATTTCTTTTCTATTCCATGGATTATTTAAAAATGTATTGCTTAATTTTCAAGCAATTGAAGATTCCCTAGTTGTCTTTTTCATTTTTAGATTTCACAGCCAGGTTTCTTTTAGAGAATAAAACATTGAGTACTTTTAGTCCTTTTAGTTTTGTCATGACTTGCTTTAGGCCCAACATATGGTTAATTTTGGCAAATGTTCCAAGAGGACCTAACAAAAGTAAGTTTTGCCATTGAGTGCAATGCACCTTAGAGAACAGGTAGGTCAAATTTATTGTTTTGTCCACATCTACTCTGTCCTTGTTGACTTTTTCTTTTACTGTGTGTTTTATCAGCTTTTGAAAGAGATGTTTTTACATTACCCACAATGACGGTGAATTTGCCTATAAGATTTAAAGCTGTGATTTTAGAAGACTATAGATTTTGGAATGTGAGACCTTCCTGGTAGTTTGACCTTTTCATAGTTAAGAAATGCACACCATCATCTTTGTAATAAGGCTACCTGCCTTAAAGTCTGCTTTGTTATTAATGTAGCTACCTCAGCTTATTTCATTTAATATTGCATGATATAGATTTTCTCATCCACTTGCTTTCAGCCTGTTTTTTTCTCTATGTTATACACGTGCATCTCTTGTAAACAGCAGGTAGCTGTGTTTTATGTTATTGTTTTGAATTCAGCCTGACAATCTTAGTCTTTTACAGAGTATTTAGTTCATTTTTATTTAATATAATTTGTGTTTGTATTCATCAACCTATTTTTTTTCTGTTTGACTCAGCTTTTATGTAGCTTTTTCTTCCTTTGTTTTTATTACTTAGCTATTACAACATGCATCCTTTGCATATTACATTCTATTTAATGATTTGTTTTAAGAAGAGAAAATTGCAGTTTGATTTAAACCCTTAGAGAAGAATACAAACTCCAAATTGTTTCCATGAAGTGAGAATGCCACTGATATCTAAGCTTGATAAAAATTTCACAAGAAAACTATTTTCCCAATTTTATTTATGAATATCAGTGCAAAACTCTTTGTATTATTGGCAGAAAAAAAATCCAGCAACTCATTAAAATAGTAATCATTAAAAAAGTAATATCATGACCAAGCAGGCAGGGTTCATTCTAGGAATGAAATATTATGAACTCTATTAAAATAATTTATCATATTAATTGGTCTAAAAATCATATGTTAATTTCTATAGATGCTGAATATTTATTCGACAAAATTCAACAGCCACTGTGGATATCTTTTAAAAAGACAACTCAATAAAATAAGAGTTAAAACATTTTATGAACATGGCGAACTGACAAACTATTTACGCTGTAGGGGCAGAAATGGGGTGATCCCTTTCTTCCCCATTGTAAAGGTCACAGCCTACACCCTTCTAACAAAAGACAAATTAACAAGAGAAATGCATAACACACTTAGTTGATCATAGTTTCATGTGACACAGAAGCCTTCAAAAATGAAGACCCAAAGACTCAGGGTGAACTATCCATTTTCATACTCGTCTTTTTGGAACGTTTATGGAGACTTCATTAGCTAGGCATGATTGAAGCATAAACAGCTAATGTAGAACTGTACTTGGACAAAAATGGCATGATCTAATGTTAATAGACCTGGTGGGGAAATCTCAACAAAGCCTGTTCGGATTCTTCTTGACCTATCTATGCAACTTTCCTTCCTCCCAGGTATGGGATATGGCCCCTCTGGAATGAGAGTCTTAATTTCTTTTTGGCCAACTGTTACATGGAAAGGTCAGGGAAGTTTAGAGTAATATTTTTAGGTTTTATTCCTGGCTTTGGTGAAAAGGGGTTCTGGCTCCTATGACCTGCGTTGAGGAAGAGGGCTTCTAGTTTCTATAGCTCTCCGTGGGGAAGAATGAGGCTGAGAGACACGAGAATAGAAGATCAGAGAGAAACTTGCTTCTGAGGCTGCTTCTGAGGACTTCATTTTGAAATATTATTTTTTGAGCCCTAAGAATGCACACAAACAAACAAAAACACACATGCACACAAATACACCATCTTGTCTCAAAGCCATTATTGTAATGGAAAAAAAAACAAAACAAAACACTAGAGGCATTTCTGCTTATTCAGTTAAAAGTATAAATCAGATAAGGATGCACAATTCTCAATCCTGCTACTGATACTGTACCAGAGATTTTAGCCAACAAAGCAGATGCAAGAGACAAGTTAAGTCTTAAGCTCTAAGACCTAAGTAGGTGGAAGTAAAACCTTTATGTTTTTGTGACTTAATATTTAGAAAACCCCCAAATAACCTGTGAAAGTTTCTAACCATTACTCAATTACAGCATCTAAAATAGGAAAAACAGAGATACATCTGACTCATTAAAAAAATCCTTTGGTTGGAAAAAAAAAAAAAAACCCACACACAAAAAACCAACAACAAAAACACCCTCTGGGGAAATTCAAAAGAATGATAAACTGAGAAAAATATTTACTTCTCCAATCACCAAGCACTTCCCCCCTAATATATTAAGAGCCTTTAGAAACTGGGGCATGTGGGGAAATATAAACTGTAGAGCTGTTGGCAAAGAATGTAAATGAACGGTTTATATAAAAAGAATTGCAAATAGCATTTCAACTCAGAACAAAGGTGTTCAACTCCACATAAGACGCTAGTTTTTATTTGATTTTATTTAAGAAATGAGAGAATATAAGTATATATTTCTAAATTTGCTTGCGTTTTATAAAGAAACTTTCAAGGAAGCATAAGAATTAATAGAAATGGTTGTCTACAGAGACCAGAGTGGAGGGACAACAAATAGGGTGAATGGGACTGGAATCGAAGCCTAATTCTTACGTAAACACTTTCTCATATTGTTTTGTTTTTTAGCCATGTGAACATATTACTTTTATAGAAAAAAATATAAAAATACAAATTTGCAATTCCTTTATGTAAGGTGAAAAATTTCACCTCTTTCGATTACTGTGTAAGTTGAGTTATTTAAAGCATTCATGTGCTATTTGTATTTTTATTTCTTAAAATTATCTGTTCAAGTTCTTTAGAGATATTTTTGCTTTGTAGTTTTTTTAAACAAACTTTATAATTCCTTAATATATTTAGGAACAAGTACATTTTAACATTTTTATCTCACCTTTTAAAAGTCTGGTTATCCTATTATTTTGTTTATTATACATTAACTTAGAGAAATTAGTAATTCTTATTTTGTCAGATCTGTCAATATTCCTGTGTTGACTTTTTAAGAAACATTACTTTATTTTATTTTTGAGATGACAACCAAATGCTAAATGTTTAATGAGAATCATATCAATTTTAAGGAAACTGATTATCACTGGCTGACCTTTCACTTCAAACTGCCCTAGTTTTAATAAATGCATAAAACATTTCAAAGGAATCATGATGGTATATTTTACTTCATGACCTTTAATCTTCTTCATGAAACCTTCATTTTGATGAATGACAAAAGGAGAAAATACAGAAAATGATTCTGGGTACTTTAATGACATCTCTTTGCATGAACTATGAACCACAGTTACCAGTGCTATGAGACTGGAGGGTGTTGCTTGTTCATTAGAGATTCTTACAGTAATTAGGAAACAAAGACTAACTGTGAAATGAGACTTCATGGTTTGGGAGATCTGGAAACATCAGGTGAAACTGAAGTTCTCCCACATGAATAAAACATTTTTATTTTTAAGGCTAATTAGGACATCTGTAACTACTATTTGCTTTCTTGAAGGAAAGTATATTAGGTTGCAAACACTAAAGGGGAGATAGGTGGGCATGTTTCTTAATCTTAGGTAGAATTTAAAGACCACAAAGATCTGAATGTATGTGTGTTGGGAGATGGAGGAACAGGGAAGAAATAAAATGGGTTTAGATCATCCAAGATTTTAACAAACAAAAGTTTGAAATTTTCCAAGCACTATATTTACCTGTGTTCCAGGTGCTCAGATTGCATAACAAATTATTCTCAGACTTCATGTAATAAAGACACCATTTATTATGCTCATAAATTCTGCAGATCAGGAATGTAGACAGGGCACAACAGGTATGGTTGTTTCTGCTCCAGATGCATGGGGCTTCAATGGAAGACTTGAAGGCTGGGAGGCAGGAAGCAGGTCATTTTTCTCTAAAGAGCCAGAGAGTAAGTATTCTTGGCTTTGCAGGATTTAAGTACAGTCCCTGTCATTACTATGTATTTCTGCTGTTTCAGGATAGAAGACACCATTGATAATATATAAATTAATGAACATGGGTTCCAATAACCTTTATTTTCAAAAACAGGCAACTGGTTGGGTTTGGCTCCCTGAGGTACCTGAAGGATAATTTGTTTGCATGTCAGGTTGATGAGAAGTGTCAAGTGGAGGTCTCAGTTGTTCTTCATGTAGACCACTCCATGTAGGCTCATTCCTTTGGGATAGTTTGGGCTTCCTGTCCTCATGGAGGCTGGGATCTAACGATATAAGTCTTCAGAAAGAGGCAATTAATACATACCCCAAATCCTCCTAAGAATCTCCTTAATATATCTATGACACTTCCTCTTCTTAATAAACAATGGAAAAATGAATGAATGGAACTCAAGACATTGCCTCAAATGATTCATCCTTGCCCAAGGATGGACTCACAGAGACTTGGCACAGCAGGTTGGGCAGGTATGTGAGTCTTGAATGATACCAGTTGATCTCTTTGCCACTGTAGTTAAGATGGGCTTCTGCTGTCACTGAGAAGTTCCAGAAATATTAGAGCTCATCTAGAAATTACGTAAATATTTACTTTTTTTCTAGAATGTCTTTTTTTAAACTAGAATTTGTCATAGGAAGTGAGATGAGAATATAAATCTCTTAAAGACCTAGACGAATGCTTCACAAAATCCTTGTTAAGTAATAACTTGTCCCTTACCTGCTGCTTCAAGATTCAGACAGTGCTTCTTTGAGTCAACTGTCAATATGTTAGTATTGATAGAACAAACTTGTTTTTATTTTGTGATAAATTTTAACGTCTACTAGGTCTAGTTCCTCTTTATTCCTTTTCTATTTAAAAATTATTTTCACCAGTAGATGTTTTTGGATGAACTTACGGATCATAGTGTCAAGTTCGCTTCTTATGTCAATTCTTATATGTCAATTTCACTTCTGAATTTATTTCTTATGAAATAATTTGGAAAAATGATATTTCTGTAATATATAGTTTCCATCTAGGAATAAAGTATGCTTCTCAAATTACTTAATTGTTCTTTCTGCCTTTCAATCTAGTTTTACTGATTTCTTTATATATTTCCATACATTACCATATTCATTCCTAACTATTGTATAATTTTGTTGCTAGTGTGGATTAGGTAATTTCCCCTACATACCGCTGAGACATGGAATGATAAATATAAGAGTTGTTGATATTATGAGGTATATATTTTGGTTTCTGTCAATGGTTTCTGTCTCATAATTCCCATAGATCTTGTTTTTCCTAGTTGACTAAAACAATAGGTATGTCTTTTGTTAAAGTATTTAGTCTTTTGTTCTTGATTTCTGAAGCAGCTTCTAAACAGCTTTAAAGTAATAAAGGTGAAAGACAGCCTTTTGTCATAATGTTGGGGCTGTTTAGGGCTCAGAAGCAGGACTCAGAGAACTGAATCTCTCTCTAAACTTTTCCTGACACTCCTCTCCATTTTTTTTTTTTTTTTTTTTTTTTTTTGTGACGGAGTCTTGCTCTGTCACCCAGGCTGGAGTGCAGTGGCATGATCTCGGCTCACTGCAAACTCCGCCTCCTGGGTTCACACCTTTCTCCTGCCTCAGCCTCTCGAGTAGCTGGGACTACAGGCACCTACCACTACATCCCCGGGCGTGGTGGCTCACGCCTGTAATCCCAGCACTTTGGGAAGCTGAGGCGGGTGGATCACAAGGTCAGGAGATTGCTCCCCTCCTTTTAACTTAAAATTTTTAATTTTATAATACAGGGTCTCACTCTATCAGCCAGCCTGGAGTGCAGTGGCACAATCTTGGCCCATTGCAGCCTTGACCTCCGGGGTTCAGGTGATCCTACCATCTCAACCTCTTGAGTAGCTGGAGCTACAAGTGCACACCACGCTGCCTGGCTAATTTTTTGTGTTTTTTTGTAGAGATTTGGTTTCACCATGTTACCTATGCTGGTCTTAAGCTATCTATCCATCTCAGCCTCCCAAAGTGCTGGGATTACAGGCGTGACCCACCCCACCTGGCCTTCCTGCCTCCCCCGCCACTTTTTTAAAACTTTCTCCTTTTTCTCCCCAAGGAAAGCTATAGGAACTAAAAATATACTCTCATCTTCCCTCCTTTTGTGTCTTGGAGCTGGCCATAGAGAAGTTGTCTGATTATAAGTCATAAGATTCCCATTTCTGAAGGGGTCCTCCTGCACCATACCCAGGAAGAAGGAATGCTGCACAGAGAAGCCAAGAAAAATCTCAACAGTCCTTGCTGGGTTGCCCCACTCAGTCTATTCATATTAGGCCATACTTTCGTTGTCCAGTCATATTTTTACATGGTTGTCCATGCTTCAATCATTCCTATCCAGTGAATTTTCCATAAGAGGCCCAGAAAGATAGAATGGGGGGAGCCTCTGAATAGCTGAACTTGTGGAAGCTTGCAGAAAGGTGAAGAAGAACTCATCCACGTGCGGGTGGGTGGCACATCCCACTCCCACAGGAATGGAAGCACTTGTGCTCAGGACCCTTTAGACCTCACCCTATGTATCTCTTCATCTGACTGTTTATTTTCATTTTAAAAAATATCCTTTATAATAAAGTTGTAAATGTGTTTCTCTGAATTATGTGAGCCAATCTAACAAATTAATGAAACCCAAGGACCAGGCTATGGGAACTCTCATTTATAACTGGTTGGTTAGAAACCCAGGCAAAATAACCTGGGACTTGTAGGGACTGAGCCTCCAACCTGTGTGATCTGATGCTGTCTCCAGGTAGATAGTGTCAGGAGGCTATTTCCAGGTAGAGAGTTGGGTGTCCACTGCAGAACTGACTGCTTGCTTGTTGGTTGGGAGAAATCCCCACACACTTGGTCACAGAAATTTTCCGTGTTGACTGTTGTGGTATGAGAGTAGAGAAAAACTGTTTTTCCCACTCAGCACCTATGGTTTAATTCATACCTTCTTTTTTCACTCTGTATGCCACTTACTTTAAAAAAATAAAAATGTGAGTGTCTTGTCTAGCCAGCAAGACTAAGAAATAAGTTTGTCTTCTGCTTTTTGGGGCTCTGTTTTTTTCAGTTATAGGAAGGAAGGGTAGAGTTGAATCAAATACTAATTCTTAAAGCATCTTTTGTTTTTTTAGTTCTCTTATAATGTGAGGTAATGTGGGGTGTATTTATGTTTTTCTTGGTATCCTAATGTATATAATACTTAGAAAGTTGTCAGAACCCTCTAGGGATTAGACATATATACATAGATAAATAAGCATGAACCTCACTGTCAGCATCTACCATTAGTGAGCTTATTTATTTAATTCTTTCTCTTATTTTAATTTTCTGGTACAATAGGTTATGTTAATATTCTGTGAAAACTAACCTGACATTGTTAGCTTTTTCATGGGACATTACACTTTGACTACTGTCACAGTTAGTAAAGCTCACTTTACAGAAATTTAATTTGTGCATTAAAAATGTGTATATACAATTACCTTTTATTAACACATATTTTACAGTTGTGGTTAAATCACTGTATAATTTTATTGAAATGTATCAAATGATTGATTTTGAGATAGAGATCATACCTAGTGCCACATATGGTGGGAAATACATGCACATCCTTGTTGAGAGGTATTTTCTTTAGGATGGAAGGCCTTTTGAGAGAGACACTGCAGCTCTCCTGTGCCTCAACCTACCTCCCTGGGCCAGGCCTTTAAGCTGTCTCTGATGTGGTGGGTTCAGCTTCCTTTATGCCACTTGGCCACTGCCTCTTCATGCAAGCCTCTGACTCTCCCCTCAGCTATCTTCCATGTTCCCTGTGGGTTTTGACAGAAACTTCTGGATTTCTTCCAGAGAAGACGCTCAGATGAGCTGCCCAGGGTGTTTCTGAGCCAAGGTTAATGGCTGCATCATGTTGAATTTAGCAGAAATAGAGAGTTAAAAGAAGAGAATGTTGTCTGCGTAGAAAAATTTTGATTTTAGATTTATTAAGTTTGAGGCAATAATAGGCTATTCAAGTGGAAGTATCCCAGGGGACAGGGATTGGCAAACTTTTTCTGTAAAAGGCCAGATGGTAAATATTTCAGTCTTTGTGGACCGGATGTGATCTCTGTCACATCTTATTCTTTGTATTTTTTTTTTTTTTTTTTACCATTCTTTTAATGTATATTTAAAATACAAAAATGTAGGACAACAACAAAAAGCTGCAATGTAACTTGTCTCATGACAGAGCCTTGACTGAGATATTGGGTCTAGAAATCTAGATTAATATTCAGCATGTGGATAATTTGAAAACTCATGAGTAAGCATAGATGTACAATATTCTAATTAAGATAGATTATTATTGTAAATTATATAAGTATTTACATTGAAAGTGTTTTGCCCAGAAATAGATTTTATAAAATCATGTCTTATTTTTTTGAACCACGTAAAGTTACTAAGGACTTCCATCAACCAGATATAAAAATAGATTCAATAAAATTAATAAAATTTTTCAAATTTGATTAGGATTTAAGAAAAATAGTTTCAGAAAATTTCTAATTTCATAATTCTGTGGAAATTAATGCAAAATAACATTAAGCTTACTGGATGTCACAGAGGCTAAAAGTAATCTTTGGTTTATGAGAATATCATGGTACATGATATTCTGTGATTTTCATGTACAGGCTGTAAGAATTGTAGCCAGCTGTGTTGCCATCAAGGAATTATAATATTTATGCTTTAACTGTGGGATTAAAGGGGGTTATATCCTTTCAAAATTGACTGAAATAAATGCATTATAGGTAGGATTAAATAAAAACAACACGAGTTCTTTACTTCTGTCCAAATTAACCAAATGAATGGCACAAATTGAAGAAGTCTTTTAAACTAGTCATAATTAATGAGTTCATTTATTCCCTTAATTCAAGTAGATCACTAGAGTTTAAGTCTATTTTCCTAATGGAATTTTATTGATTGTAAGTTTAACCAGCATGTTTTGCTTTTTGCAACAGATTTATAGAAAGAGTCAACATTTTTACTAGTACAACCTAGAAATTATTTTACTTATTTCATTTAAGATGATACAATGTTTCAGATAAATTTTTGAAATCTATAGAGTATGACTTTCATATATTAAATGCAGAGTGTAGAATACAGAAGTTAGTTTTAGATTCAACATTATGTCCAAGTTCCAGTAGTACCTTTATACCTGAAGTGTTTGAGAGAAACATGGGCAAATTGGAGCTTATGTGGAAAGACATAACCAGGAATGTAACATATCTAAGTACTAATTCAAGTGAAAAATAGCTAAAACAACTAGTATGGAGAAGAAAGACCTTGGAGGGTCTGACCTCATGTATGCATTGCACAATGGGGTGTATATCACAGTTGTCTTAAACATTTAAAATGGCAGAAGAAGGAGCAGACTCATTTATCTATCCACTCATCCGTCTAACCATTCACCCATCATTTCATATAGAAATAGCCTTCTATATGCTAATCTTATTGTATATACTAGAGACAGAAAGATGAGTAATATAACCCTTACCTAAAGAAGCTCATAGACTAATGAGGAAGCTCATATTTTATGGGAACACTTATTAGTTAGGTAAACCATTAGCTTTCTTTTCCTCCTCTATAAGTCCAGATAATAATAATAATAATGCATAACTCAGAGGATTATCTATGGGGGAAAATGAAATTGTGAAAAGTAGTACAAAATGCTATAGAATGTTAGATGACATTATTGACTGAAGGATTTCTGGATAAGAGATTACTAACTCATGTTTTCTGAATTTCTTGATTTAATATTTTATAGTAAATCAGTTACGTGTGGTATGATAAACCATGTAAAATTTAGTGTCTTAAAATCACAACACTTTATTATTTCTCATTATTTTACTGGTTAACTGAATGATTTTCTCCCTGTCTTTTCTGGGCTCATTTGAGATCTCCTCACTCACCTGCCTGGTGCCTTGGTGATGGCTGTTGTGTGAGCTGCTTTCATCATGCAGTTTATTCATTAGGTAGTCCAGCTAGATTTTCTTACATGACAGCAGAAACAGTCAAAGATGTAACAAACAGAATGGCAAGGCCTCTTGGGACCTAGAGTTGGAAGTCACACATTATTTTTGCCATATCCTGTTGGTCATAGCTAGTTATAAAGACATAGGACATAAATCATAGCTAGGACATAAATCATAGCCAGCCCAGATTTAAGGGGAGGGAAGATAGACTCCACCTTTCAATGGAAGAAGTGGCAAATTCACATTGCAGAAGGGCACATGGGATGGAAGAGGCTGTTGTGGCCATCTTTGCAACTATGTACCACAAATACACATGACAGGTTTTTATTTCCCATTTGGTAAAGTGTAAGTAATCTATTTTTCTGTGTACAGTGGCTAACAGTTGTACTTATTTTTTTTTTTTGTATTTCAATCATCATTGCTAGCAAGGAAATAGTATGAAAAGGCACAGTTTGAGTTCTCCTATATAGTTCATTCCGTCATTGTTGTTCATAATTAAAGAAATTGCAGCAACTTCTAACCAATAGGTTATGAGTGAAGGATTTGTCTGTCTGTGAAAAAATCTAGTAGTTTGAAGGTTCTTAATTCTTGCTACTTTATTATTACACTATCGTCCATTTTTTAGCAATAAGAGGTACATTTTTACTTTACTGCTTAATATCTGTCACTTTTATTCCTCCATAACAAGAAGATAAATATTTTAAGTCAGTTTTCCTCTTGTCTAAGTATATAACCAATGGTTACAGAGCATGGAGTTGGGGTGAAGTGTGACTGTGTTTTCTTTTTATTTTAATCTAGTAGTTTCAATATCATTTCTAACTAGATAGCCTTACTTTTCCAATGTCTCACCACAAACTATTACATTGCTACATTGATTTATTTTTGTTGTTTTGAAGTCTCAGTGAATTTATGATTTACATCCCACTCTATTTTGAGGGTATGTGTGCTAAAGCAGAAAACACAAACTTGTCCATTTTGGTGAAATAAGGGTATTCCAAACTTTTGACAGTTGCAAAAATCCTACTTTGAAAAATATTCAGTCTCCAGATGAACTGTAGACTTTAAATACATAAAAGCAGTTATAACAAAGAAAAATATACCAGTTTATAGCCAATGATGTATGTTGATCATAGACTCTAGCTATAGGAATGCCTTTCATTTTCTTGAAAATACAAGACAATTTCTTATCTTTTAACTTATAGATATGTTGCCCTCTCAGGTTGAAACACACCCTACTATTCTTTTGATGAGTGTCTCACTACCCTGTAAGTCCCAGTTTCCATGTCACTTCCTCCAGTCTTCTGGCCAGGCACCTCTCTTGCATGTTTGCATAGCACCCTCCTCTAATGCCTCCCATTATCATCTAGCTGCTGTGGACTTTTCTTTCTTCCCACTAGACTATGAGCTCAATGAGGACAGTCATGATGCTGACCTTGAACATGTTTATACCTTCACTTCTTAGCACAGCAGTTAGAACATTGTAGTGGGCAATTGATATTTGTTAAATGAATGAATTTGGGGTAGACCGTAATAAAATCTCCCACTTTGTGCATTTTCATTCAGATAAAAATACAACAGAAAATCTCTTTTCTGAATCAGGACTCATAGTTGTTTGGCACTGAAATAGAAAAAGCATACAATGATCTATCATTTCATTGTGTACAACAAATCAAACATTATGCTTTGTAAGTGTCTACATAGTCTCTCATTAAATGGTTCTTTATATAATCAAAAATATGATTTTTCTTGTTACTTTTATTTTGTGGTTCCCTAGCAAATTACTATGGGAATTAAGGTCACCCAAATCAAATACCTCAATTATGCCTTTGGTATCTTACTCATCACTATCCTACCTACTTTGCCTGTATCTTTCTGCTTCTTAAAATTTTCTACAGCTTCCTTTCACCCTCTGAAACAATAATGACCTCATTGCCCCACTGTTCTCAGAGGGCTCGGCTATTAGATACAAGTTATTTGACTGTATCTGCCTCTTGGAACACACATGAAATAATGTATTTATACTATCTGACAATATATTTCAACTCACCTTCTGTAGTTGCCACCTTTCCTTAATTTTTGTCCATTTATATCATACATATAAACTACTTTATTCATTCTGACAGCAGTAGCATAGATTTCATTCTCTTTTTAATTTCATTATATGGTTTGCTTCCTCTAAAAACAAACATTCTAGTTTTTTATACCATTTCTAATATTCCAGCATAATTAATGATCTGCTCTTTTCACTCAACGCATATTTGTACTTTGATAACTATGAATTATTTGGGCCAGCTAAACAATGTAAGCAAATTGAACATTCACAGCATTTGATCATTCATAGCATTTGATCTATTTTGTCTGGGTCTTGATATTTAGAAAGTTCAGCCAAAGTTGATATTAAAGTGTTAAATTTGCAGGAATTTCACGTAACTCTTCAGTTGATCTTTATTGAAACAATGAACCACAGCCTAGAGCCCTTGTGCTTTTGTATGCTTACTAGGATTCCATAATTTTTAAGGATATCTAAGGATATTTTAAGGATATTTAAGGAAATTTTGGGAAGTGGGGATTTGACTTTTGGTTCATTCTCAACTGAAGTGTAGCATGTATAGGATGCAAATACAGACCAACCAGACTGAACTTTCTGTGTGCTTTGTGGGGTCATTTGATTATTTGTGTGGTATCTCACATGAGACTTAATTTTAATTTAAACAAACCTGTAAGTCTGTTCAAGGTACAGGGAAACCCAGGTAGAAGTAATACCCTAACAATTTTGCAGAGAATATCAGAAATATAAAATGTGTCAATACAAAAATTAGCCAGGTGTGGTGGCACCTGCCTGTAATCCCAGCTACTCAGGAGGTTGAAGCAGGAGCATTGCTTGAACCCGGGAGGTGGAAGTTGCAGTGAGCCAAGATCACGCCACTGCACTCCAGCCTGGGTGACAGAGAAGACTTAGTCTCAAAAAAATAAATATGAAATAAAAAAATCTCTGAAGTTTCATAAAATAAAGAATTTGAAGGTACAGTAACAGCATATTAATTTATTACTGTATGCTAAATAGTGTGCTAGGCACATTACATACAAGATTATGTATGCAGTATGTACGCAATGTGCCTCCTAAAATGTGTTTATGATTTGTATTATTATCTCTGTTTTTCAGCAGCTCTGGAAGTTAAATAAATTGCCCCATGTATTAGTTTTCTACTGCTATGTAACAAATCACCACAAAGTTAGAGAATTAAAATAACACCATGACTTATATCGTGGTCCTCTAGATCAGAAGGCCAAGCAAGCTGGACTGGATGTTCTACTTAGGGTCTCTGAAGGTAGAAATCAAGGTGTCAGCCGTGCTGGGCTCTTAGTCGACATCTGGAAAGAATTCATTATCAAGCTCATTCAGGTTGGTGGCAGAATTAAATTATAACTGAACCTCGAACAACATGGGTTTCAGCTACACAGGCTCACTTATACCCATATTTTTAAAATAATTATATTGGAATTCTTTTGGATATTTGAGACAATTTGAAAAAAATAAAAGATGAACAGTGTAGGCTAGAAATGCTGAAAAAATTTGGAAAAAGTTAAGTGTGACACTAACTAGTCTGGAGATACTAGTCTATTTTATCATTAACTACCAAAAAAATACACAAATCTATTATTAAAAGTTAAAATGTATCAGAACTTACACATATAAGCACTTAGAGTTGACAGAAATGTAAACAAATATAAGGAGGCATAAAATTAATTGTGGGACATACTAAGCTACTGTAATCATTTTGTAACCCCCTCCTGTTGGTATTGAGGTGAACTCCAGTGCTGTGAGTCTCTGCATAAAATGCTCTGTGATGCTAATCAACCTGTGTGAGCAGTTTATTTCCAGTAAATTGCATACTGAAGTAAAAAGTTACCTCTTGCAGTTTTCGAGTATTTGTCATAGTGTTTAGTGTACTACCATAAACCTTGAATAACACCCATAGGAAGTGTCACTAGTGATGCTGGAAGTGCTTCCAAGAAACAGAAAAGTCATGACATTACAAGAAAAAGTTGGATTGCTTGATATGTACCATAAAACGAGGACTGCCACTTTGATTGCCCATCATTTCAAGATACATGAATCCATCCTAGGAAAAGGAAATTCCTGAAGCTGTAGCTGCAGCTACAACAGCAGGTGCAAAAACCTTGCACATTTTGTGAAATACCTTTGCATTTCATATCGAAAATGTAGCTTTTATGTGGGTACAGGATTGCTATGAGAAAGTCATAGCTATAGACCAAGAGACACCATACTAGTTTCCTAGACACCATTAAACAATAATTAAATAGAAACGATATCTGCCTTAACAGGTTTTTAATACAGACAAAAGTGTCTACTCTGGGAAAAAAAGCCACAGAAGACATTTGTTAGTAAAAAATAGAAGCCAGCACCAGGAATTAAGGCAGCAAGGGATAGGCTAACTCTACTGTTTTGTACAAATGTAGTCAGGTTTATGATCAACACCGCCCTCATCTATAAAGCTGCTAATCCAAGAGCCTTGAAGGAAAAAGATAAACACCAGTTGCCAGCCTTTTGCTTTTACAAGAAGACCTGGACAATGAGAAGCCTTATTCTGCATTTGTTTTATCAGCGCTTTGTCTCTAAAGTCAGGAGGTACCTTGCAAGTAAAATTCTTTTGATTTTGGGCAATTCCCTTGGCCACCCAGAACTCCATGAATTCAAGATCGAAGGTGTCTAAGTTGTCTACGTGATCCCAAACACAACTTCTCTAATTCATTCTCTAGATCAAGAGGTCACAAGGACTTTAAACGCATTACACATGGTACTTCATGGAAGTGATTGTCAGTGACATGAAAGACAGCCCTGATAGAAAGGACACCATGAAAGTCTGGAAGGATTACACCATTGAAAATGTCATTGTTATTGAAAAAGCCGTGAAGGCCACTAGCCCAAAGCAATAAATTCCTACTGGAGAAAACTGTCCATATGTTGTGCATGACTTCACAGGATTTATGATGGGGCCAATCAAGGAAGTTATGGATGAGATTGTAGGTATGGAAAAAAAAAAAAAAAAAGATGGGGTAAAGGATTTCAGGATATGGATCTTGGGAAAATTCAAGAGCTAATAGAAACCACACGAGAGGAATTAGCAAAAGACAACTTAATGGAGATGAATGCTTTTGTACCAGTGCCACACTATGAGGAAGAAGACATATTATAAATGAAGCAGTGCCAGAAAACAAATTGACATTAGACAATCTGGCAGAAGGGTTATTGTTATTCAAGACTGCTTTCAACTTCTTTCATGACATGGACCCTTCTATGATACAGGCACTGAAACTAAAGCGAACAGTGGAAGAAAGATGCTACCACATAGAAATATTTTTAAAGAAATGAAAAAGCAAAAGACTCAGAAGTTACAATGAGTTTCCTCGAAGTTACACCAAGTGTGCCTGCCTCTCCTTTCTCCCCTTCCACCTCCTCCACTGCCTCTGCCTCTGACACCTGAGACAGCAAGACCAACCTCTCCTTTTCCTCCTCAGCTTACTCAGTTTGAAGACAATGAGGATGAAGACCTTTATGATGATCCACTTCTACTTCATGAATAGTAATTATGTTTTCTCTTACGACTTTCTTAATAGTAATTTTTTTCTACACCTTGCTTTATTGTAAGAATACAGTATCTACTACATATGAAATACATTCAAAATATGTGTTAATTGGCTGTGTTATCAATAAGGCTTCTGGTCGACAGGAGGCTATTAGTTTTGGGGGAGTCAAAATTTATAGGTAGATTTTTGACTTTGCCAGGGATCAGTGCCCCAACCTGAGTTGTTCAAGGATCAGCTGTACTTGCAGTTGTAGGAGTGAGGTGCCAGTTTTCTTGCTGGCTGTCAACAGGGGCTGCTCACCACTCTGGGAAGCTACCTGTGCGTCTGCTCGTGTGGCTCACTCGTTTCAAACCAGCAATGGCATGTTGAAACCTTCTTATGATTTGAGTCTTTCTGGGTTTCCCTTCTCCTACCAGCCAGATAAAGTTCTCTGCTTTTAAGGGCTTGTGTGATTACATTAGTCACCCCTTCTACGTAAAATCTCTCTATGTTAAGGTTAACTATGCCTTGTAACATGAAACAGTCACAGGAGTGATACGTTGTCACATGCACAGTTAGTGTGAGATATTCTGGTGGAGAAGGGGCATAATTCTGCTTACCATATCATATTGCTCAAAACAGAAATTGGCAGAGTTAGAGGTCAAGCCTGGGTTTGGTTGAACTTCAGAGCTTTTTTTCTATACCACATTCATCAGAGGGCCTAATTTTATCTGTGGTGATATGGAAACCAGTCTTAGTCCTATATAGCCAGGCTATGTTGGTTCCATATAGTGCTGTAAATGTATTGCCTCAGAGGTCTCCAGCACAGTTTTACGTACACACTGGTCCTGTAAAATAGGAGATCCAGATGGTCAGAAATGCATACATTAGGTTTTGTTATGCACCTTATATTTCTGTGATTTGCACTTGTGTGTGTTTGTTTAGTCTGCGCTATTTTATTACAAGCTTTGATTTCTACTTTCTACCCTTTCTCCCTTCTGCTTACCTTATGAACATACTTTAAAAACTTGGTTAACTAAGAGTCAGGTTCATTGCAGTTTCTTTTGGAAATTTGTAGTCATGTATTTTTTTTTTTTTTTCTGTTTAGTTAAATCCTTTCCAGAGGTGATTGAGTTGAGTGACCATAATGTGCTAAGGGAACTGCAAAAGATACAAAACCAATCAAGAGAAATCCCTTACTTGATCATACAAAGCTATCATTTAACTAGGGACCCCATGGAGTTTTATGAAGTGGAATATTTGATCTGGTGCACACAATAGAAAAAAAAAAAGCAAATGTGTGATTTTGTTGGGTTTTTTTCTTTTTTTTTAGACAGAGTCTCACTCTGTCACAAGGCTGGAGTGCAATGTCATGATCTCGGCTCACTGCAACCTCTGCCTCCTGGGTTCAGGCGATTCTCCTGCCTCAGCCTCCTGAGTAGCTGGGACTACAGGTGCCCGCCACCACGCCCAGTTAATATTTGTCTTTTTAGTAGAGATGGGGTTTCTCCATATTGGCCAGAATGGCCTCGATCTTTTGACCTTGTGATCCACCCGCCTTGGCCTCCCAAAGTGTTGGGATTACAGGTGTGAGCCACCGCGCCTGGCTTCAGTGATTTTAAATAACATAAACAAATATATGCCGTATATTTCTTAGGCTGTTAAGTGTAACATATTTTGAGATAACTATTAATTTCTTTGTTAACAGCTTTTGAATCTTGTTTGCTTGCCTCCCTTCAGAAAATGACACAGTCTTCTTTTTCCTCATGACTCACCAGGCCAGAGACAGCCTCCCAGATTATAACTAGCTCAGTGGTATGAGGAGCAGTATGGATTGTGTATGAAACAAAGTCCAACTTTTATTTACTCAATGACTAAGTAATTTGGGACAAGTCATTAGATACAGCTGGACCTCATTATTCTCCATTATAAAAATAAACAAACAGTTCCACAATTCTGTTATTTTAAATGACATCTGCTGTGATATACTTTGCTTAGTATCCAAGAGGCTGGAAATATTTAATTTATTTTAGTTTGACCGCTAAAAAACTTGTTCTCTGGATCTCATAAAGACATGGAAACATTTTACAAGTCAATATGTGTAAATATTATAGTAAAATTAATTTGAATATACATGGGGCTTATCATACTTAATCAAGTTATAAGATTGTCTTTCCTTCTTTACACAATAAAATTCTTTCTTTGGTTTCAATTTTTTGTATATGCTTGTGTTCTCAAAGGTGTTCCTTTTATTCTCTTTCTTTTATTTAACCAGAAATATCTTTTATTTTGAATGTTATTTTGTCATAATTCATGCATGATTGTGCTTACTTTTAATGAGATATGATTATTTCTGCTGTCTAGGTTACATGACCAAAATATTAAAAACCAGACATGATGATTGCAGACTATGGCCAATATGGCTACACAATGTCTTAGAAAAGTTAGTTTTGCCTTTCTTTGTGAAATATATTGCATGAAACACTGATGTTATCATTTTGATGGATTCTCCCCCAAATTGATGGTCTGGTTTTTACAAGTCAAAGCATTCACATATTTTAAAGTGTTAAAGAAAATTAAATGAACAGTTAAATTAGAAATGGAGGATGAGCTATAACTTCTCTTCCTAGAAGGGAGGACATTATGAGCAACATGCACATAGGGTATGATTTTTCTGGTAATAAAGTTTGGAAAACAGCAATCAAAACAACAAAACTATTCACGTCGTCATTCAGTACACAGAGAACAAAAAGAGTTTCCACTACACAAGAACCTATACTACTATATATTTGCAATGATGCTTTAATGCAGGGGAAAACAGCTGTTTATCTGTTTTTCTTTTGGTTTTATTTTCTTTTTACATTGCCATCCTGTCAGTACGTGGCTTCATAAAGCTGTAGGATTCTGATAGGGAAACTACGGATTCCATGTGCTTTGGAAGCCAATGCGCTGATTATCTAGCTTGATAGCAGTATTTTATTATAGCTGGAGGGAAAGTGTGACTCTGTTTGTGAGAGGCAGGGAGGCAAATGCCACCAATACCATGTCCAGAAGTGAGCTATCCCCTGTGTTTTATGCGCTTCATTCTACTGAATGAATATTGTATCACTGTTTTCATTTTTTTGTTTGAGTATCAGAGACTTTTCCAATGGTTCTGTTTCTGTCGAACTCTTGATGGAAAGCCCTGTTGTAAAGCTTCCTTCATGGAGATGGCTTTATGACTTGGCTATAAAGTTCCATAAAATTTGATCAGAAATCGTCTTTATGGGTTGCCATCCTGTGTGCTATTAAAAGCTCAGAACCTGGGTGTTAGTTTTCACTCAGAGCTGCGCTTGCCTTTTGTATTTGGCAAGTGCAGCTCTGAGTTAAAACAAACACTTTCCTTCATTTTATCACTTTCTTCCTACAGAACATATCTCCCATAAGCCTCCCTTTTGGGGCTCACTAGTCTTGTTCAACCCATCTTTACTGTACACTAGAACCAAGTTCTTTGGGTGTTTTCCTAGGATATTTGCAACATCAAGGTCAAAATGTTCTTTATGCTCAACAATTCACCTCTTTCATTACCCTAGGTATAGCTCCTAAGAAGTACTTCACACCAAGGAGTCCTCAATAAATATTAATTATACACTTTTGAGAGGTTTGTATTGCAATGAACATGCTTCAGTGCCAGTTCTTCCTTATTAAAACTTCTTGTTCTCCACTTATATTTTGTGGCCATGTCATCCTGGCTTTGTATCCTTACCTGCTGACGTCTATATATTCAGCCCAGCCAGTATGCATTTATATTCTCTCTGTAGTTCTGAGACTTATTAATGGTCCTCTTTTACCTTAATTGAGTACAGTCTGAGAGAGTGCCTGTCTTCCATTATTGTACATTTTTCTTCTCACAGAACATCTTTTGATTCTTGCTCTGATCTCTTACATGAGATGCACTATGAAACACAATTTCTTTCCTTCTTTTTCTTTTCTTATGAGTTGGTATGTTTAATTAACCTGTGTAAAAAAAAAAAAAAGAAAGAAAGAAAAGAGATGACTTTTTTCTTAAAGGGTAATAGAAGTCATAGTAATCTTTTGCTTTGCCTGAAAACAGCTTTCTCGGTGTCCAAAGGGATTCTAAACTATACATGTATTTCTTCACATGCATTATTAATTTAAAAATAAATAAGAGGGTAAGTGGCAGTCCAGACAGGCTGCTTCACTGTGTCTTGATGCCTCATGGTAGCACAGGTGCTAGAATGCTATGAGTGGGAAAACAATTTCTTTCATCTTCCTTTCTGATAATGTTGTTTGCGTGATGTAAATATTCAGTTCTAGCATGATAATGGGTACCTGAGGGAATTTAAAGTGAAATAACAGGATTGTTAACAAATTTTCATTCCCATATAATTTATGTTTCATATATTTCTACTGAAAAACTGAGAAAACCTTTTTTCCCGAAGGCAATTATTTTGCAAGGCCTTTTTACCCTATTATAAGACTGTCTTTCTTTTCCATTAATAACCCACAGTATCTCTTCAGATACTCAAGTCAAGTCGTTAATTGGCTTGACTAAGTGGTTGTTGGTGCAGAAAGTTTATTCTCTCCGTTGGTTGTATATAACTCATAGACATTAAATGACCCGCTTTGTTGTTCCTAAGGCAAAGAATCATTATTTTCTTTGGCAGTATACTGTGGACTTTTAATTCACAAACTTATAGCTCAGGTTGAAGTAATTTCTGCTGAGAAGTGATGTTTCTAAACAATTGTTTAATGTTTTTGATTAGAAGTAAACATTAGATGCAACTTTTGAACTAGTATACTCTACTATAGAGATCATTAATGTAAGCTTTTGTTTTTGTAGTGTACCTGTCTCCCTTCAAAAATTGTTTATTCTAAACTGTGATCTTTTTTCTAAACATTTGTTTAGAGTTAACAACAAGATAAGTATCACCATTAAATTCACATATAAATGATTAATACATAAATATTCAGCTTTGTTCTCTGCATAAATATCTCCCTCTCCTTAAATTAAAATTTGTAATTGTTGAAAGAAAATTTGAATACTAGGAAAATTTTACTTAATTATGTCTAACTGTGAATTTTATTTGCTGAGTGGGAAATAGTGATAGTTGAATCTCATAAATAACTTTACCTAGAGTTACATAAACCTTTTGACCAAAATTATTTAAAAAATAAAGTACTAGCTAGAATATATCTGTCAGAAAGTCACTACAACTTACCTCTGCATGTCCATAACACACATAAGTAACATATACAGTCATATTTAAAAATGTGCCAACTCTATAAGAACGGAGACTTTTTTTCTCTTTTGTTCTTTCAGTGGCACATGCACATGTGTATATACATGTGTACACATACACACACAATGGAAAGCCAACATTGGAACCTTCTCTGGGGAGTTGGGGAACGATGAGAGACAATGTGGTATAATAAAAACAATACGGACTGGGTGTGGTGGCTCACACCTGTAATCCCAACACTTTGGGAGGCTGAGGCAGGCAGATCACGAGGTCAAGAGATCGAGACCATCATGGCCAACGTGGTGAAACCCTGTTTCTACTAAAAATACAAAAATTAGCCTGGCGTGGTGGCGTGTGCTTGTATTCCCAGCTACTCAGGAGGCTGAGGCAGGAGAATCGCTTGAACCCAGGAGGCGGCAGTTGCAGTGAGCTGAGATCATGCCACTGCACTCCAGCCTGGTGACAGAGCGAGACTCCATCTCAAAAACAAAAGCAAACAAACAAAAAACAACAGACCAAGTGTGGTGGCTCATGCTGTAATCCTAGCACTTTGAGAGGGCAAGGTGGGTGGATTGCCTGAGTTCAGGAGTTCGAGACCAGCCTGGGCAACACGGTGAAACCCTATCTCTACTAAAATACAAAAAATCAGCCTGGCATGGCAGCGTGTGCCTGTAGTCCCAGCTACTTGGAAGGCTGAGGCAGGAGAATAGCTTGACCCCTGGAGGCAGAGGTTGCAGTGAGCCAAGATCAGGCCACTGCACTCCAGCCTGAGTGACAGAGTGAGATTCTGTCTCTGGAAAAAAAAAAAAAGAAAGAAAGAAAAAAGAAAGAAAGAAAGAAAAAAAAAACCAATAGTGGACAGTGTCTCCTCTTGGTTGTTCTAGTAACTGCACTGTGGGAACCTGGAACAAGTCATTTAAGAACTTTTAGCTCACTTTTATCTTGTCCATATACTAGGAAAACATTCTCAAGTGTAATTTCACATTATTATTAGAATAACAGTTATTTGAAGATGGAGAAGATGATGTTAAAGATACAGAAAAGAGCTTTAGGTTGGAGAGAGAGCAGTACAGATGTTCTGGGGGAAAACAGCATTGCTCACATCTACTGTTATCTATAGCAAGGATTCTAAAGGGATTTATAACCCAAACATACTGCAAATGGATTTGTAGAGAGATTAATGACTAGCGTTAGTAGACAGACTGAAATGTAGACACAATATGAATACTTGATACATAGCAGGGTTTTCTTTCCCAAAAATACACTTATGGAAGCAACAGTAAGAAAGAGTGCTACAGTGCAGGTGAAAGCCCCTGTTGGGGATATGTGTTGGAGAAGCTGGGAGATGTCATGCTATGACCTCAACTAATTATGACCCAGCCTGTACCCAGACAGCTAAAAATTAACACAGAAGTTTAGCATGTAATCAACTACAAATTCTCACTCTTCAGTACTCAATAGTCTTTTTTTTCTGTTAAAGGAATCACCACTGATGACCAGGAATTGTAAACGGATTTATTCAAGTAGAAGGGCCATTTATCAGATTAGGCTCTTAGTTTATCTAACAGATAAATGACTGGTCTGAGTTTTCATACTAGCTGATGTTAAAAAGTAATGTGTAAATTTTTTTTTCTCTTCAGTTATGCATTTAATTACCGACTAATCCCTGTCAAGTATAATTATTAGGCAGCATCACTGTCTAAGAATCTAAAGTGATATCCCATTGCCGAGCAAATAATCTCAGATACCTCAGACTGGCTTTGAAGGACGCATGCAATCTGGCTTCAAGCTGCCTGTCCACATGTATTTCCTTTGACTTCCTTCAATACTTTTCCTTCAGTGGCACCTCTTAGGTTTTCTCATACTTGCTATTATTATCTATGCTAGGCCTATATTAGCTTGGAATATCCTCCTTCTTTCTATTCAAACTTTATCCACTCTTCAAAACTGACCTCAACTACCACCCATTCCAAGACCTTCTCCATTTGTAGCAGTGTTTATTCAGTATTATTATTCATTTTTTCATATATTCACAATAACTCAACAAATATTTATTGAGTGACTTCTATGTTACAGATGCTGTCCTCACCTAAACATGAATTTTTATTTCATGTAGAGTCATAAACAAGTAGTATACTGAGTTTGTGGTTTAATATTTATTGTATCTCCTCTATAAAACTGAGCCTACAGTGGCAGTCATTATGTCTTTTTCTTTTCTTTAACAAAGAGGTCATGAAATAGTGTAAGACAAAACCAAGTAGTGAATTATAAGGCTGATTTGTATTTCCTCTTGGCTACTACTTAGTCATTGGATAATTCAAATCAATGGACATTTATTAAACTTCTATAATGCACATTGCAATGTTATACATTATAGGAGATATACAGACAATCACTTAATAGAGTCAGTATTCCAAAAGAGAGAGCCTGTATTTGAGGTCCTAAGACCCCCATAGAGAATTCTATGTTTTAACTTCAGAGGATTTTATCTAAAGTTTGGATATGTGCTTATATTCATTTTTCTGAGGAGCGGGCACATAGTTTTTAGATGTTAAAGATGTAATTGATAGGCCGGGCGCAGTGGCTCAAGCCTGTAATCCCAGCACTTTGGGAGGCCGAGACGGGTGGATCACAAGGTCAGGAGATCGAGACCATCCTGGCTAACATGCTGAAACCCCGTCTCTACTAAAAAATACAAAAAACTAGCCGGGCGAGGTGGCGGGCGCCTGTAGTCCCAGCTACTCGGGAGGTTGAGGCAGGAGAATGGCGTAAACCCGGGAGGCGGAGCTTGCAGTGAGCTGAGATCTGGCCACTGCACTCCAGCCTGGGCGACAGAGCGAGACTCCGTCTCAAAAAAAAAAAAAAAAAAAAAAAAAAAAAAAAGATGTAATTGATAAATTTTTTTAAAAGGTTGAAGAGCTCATGATCTCAGTATGTATGAAACAAGTGCACAACTAAAGAACAAGAGTCATAAAAGAGCAACAAAGCCTAAGCCGCGTTTAGAGAAAGGTAAACTGATATCTGACTATGGTCATTTAAGGAAAAACTTCTTGAAAGAGATGACTTTTGGAATAAATGCAGTGCATTTTTTGACCTAAGCTCCCTCACGGAAAAAAAGGATAGATTATAAAATCTCTGCTATTTTTCCCAGATATAAATTTATTTCTTGATTCAATCACCAAATGCTCTTCAGAATGCCAGTGACATCATAGGCACTCGAAAAACATCTGTTACTTGGTAAATCTGAAATTAAACTTTAAAAATTTATAGCCCCAAATATATATATTATGTTGAGTTGAAATTTTAGAATATTATTGCATTAGCTTCCTAATGTTCCATGAATGAATAGATTTATCAGATGTTTATATACCATTAATCAGAATCTTCCACTTGGCAGATCAGAATGTTTAATTCATTATTTCTCCTTCATTTCTTCATAACATTAAAAAAACTTTGTATTTTGTTATTCTTACTGTTACAGCCATTGGGGTCTCCTCATTAGTCTTTATGATTTGGAGGGGCAGGAACTCTCTTAGACCTGTTCGATATTATTTAGAACCTAGCACATCCCCCTAATCAAAAAGGGACACAGTAGGCTATGCCTGTAACCCCAGCACTCTGGGAGGTCGAGGTGGGCAGATCACGAGATCAGGAGTTTGAGACCCGTCTGGTCAACATGGCAAAACCCTGTCTCTACTAAAAATACAAAAATTAGCCAGGCATGGTGGTGGGCACCTGTAATCCCAGCTACTCAGGAGACTGAGGCAGGAGAATCGCTTGAACCCAGTAGGCAGCAGTGGCAGTGAGCTGAGATCGTGCCATTGCACTCCAGCCTGGGCAACAGAGCAAGAGTTCATCTCAAAAAAATAAAAATTAAAAAATAAATAAAAGGTGGGGGAGGGGCACAGTAAATATTTAATCATAAATGAAAGGCTGCATATCAAGGTGCATCAAAATAATAAATTTCCTATTTCATTATCGCCCAGAATTTAAAGAGCATGAGCCCAGGAGTGAGACCACATGTTCAAATCCTGACACTGCCTGGTCCTCTGTGAGTCACCTTTGACACGTTCCTTAAATTTGTCACTCAGCTTTCTTGTCTGTGAAGTGCAGTAATGACAGTGCCTACCTCATAGGGTCATTGTGAGCATCAACTTTAGCGCTTGGCAAAGTGCCTAACACATCATAGGCAAGAGAGAATCCAGGTTTGTAGGGCCTTAAGCTTTTACAGTGTCTGAGCTCTCTTTAAGAAAATGAATTTCAATCTATGAATTCAAAATTAGTTAATTAGAATATTTTAAAGGTATTTCTTTGGAGTGGGAAATTATAGGCAGCAAAGGTCTGAAAAATACCCCAGTTATCATCAAGTATTATTGTTACTAGTAATTTCCTGACTCATTATAATACTTTATTTCCTATACATTTTCAGATGCATACACTCAGATTTCCTTTTTCAAATAATTATTTTAAATAATTTCTATAAAGAGAATAGAAAGAAAATTCATTCTTTAGCAAAATGGATTGTTATTTATTTATTTTTTATTGTTACTGGTTTAGGAAGTATTCATTTACTTAATTCATAATGTATTACTGGAAATGCCACATTCTGACTTCCTCCATGGCTTTTTGGCAAGTAAGTTCTTGTTTGGAAGGAAGCCTCAGAGAAGTTCAGGTTATGGGTCTCACTTGGCATGGTCTCAGACAGGCCAGTGCCTTGGCAGCGGCTCCATCCTGGCAGCCTTCTCTTGACTCCCCATCTTCATCCTTGTGAGCAGGGCAGGTCTTTCTGTGAGAGATGAGGGGAGGAAGTAGAAAGTAGCCAAGAGCCTGGGAGACAGCGGTCACAAAGCTTTGCATTTACATTATTAGAGTCACTAAGGTAAGGTCCAAAATCTCCCTGAAGTCCATTGGGGTTAGGTTGTCATTGAAGTGTAGATAGATTGAAGGAAATGCTGGCAGCCTGCCTCCTGATAGCATCTGCTGCAAACCCAGGATGATTTTTAGGAAGTAGAAGGCGAGGACCACGCTAGGACCACTCTCCCCACACCTCCACTACAGGCCTGAGGCTATTACTTCCTCACTATAGAAAATGCAGGTGAGGAGCTCTGAAGCCTCAACTCTATTAATTCCCTAGTAAATCTTCTTCTGACTCTTAAGTGCTCAGTAAATTAGCACTTACCCAAATTATTTTACTGTTTCATTGGTAAATTATTTTTCATTGAAACCCTAGGAATTTTGCAATGAATGCCTTTTTTAATTCTATTTTATTTTTTAAAAAACTTAGCATTAATTGTGTTTCTCCACTTTATTCCAAACAGGACAGAATTCTAAATAACCCAGCCTTTTACTAAAGTGAATTTGAAATGAGTTGTGATAGAGCAAATTTGTTTAATACCTCATGATCATGTTAAGATCTAATCATATTGAGAAAAAAAATGCCGTATTCATTTCATTCTTAAGTATCATTTGTAGTGGACACCGTTCTGTGTCCATAGATCCTTTCAGAGATGAAGAATTTGTTATCCCAGTTGTTGGGAGTGCTGCTTGCTACTTGTTAAGATGACAGTTCTCTCCGGGACAAACTCTTTTTGTGCAAGATCACAATCACTCCCTAAGAGCAGCTAACACCCAGTGTTTCTTTGAAAGGAGTGGGGTAGGGTTGTTTACAAAGGCCCTGGTTCACCCAACTTGGCATAATTCTGAAGGATCATCCTAGCTTCAGAGCTCCACAAGGTCTGGCTAGTGACAGAATAGTGACTTTACTTCTCCTCCCTCTGACTGATTTACCTATCCTCCCTTCCCTGACACGTAGTGACCCTGAAAATATTTTCCAGTATACCTTGTGTATGTAAATTATTCTCAGAGTCTCATTCTTAGAGACTGCTACCTGAAGCATTTTCACAATTTTTAAGAGGCATAATGTGTTAAATAATAGCTTCTCTGGGGACAAGGGTGGAGATCACTTTAAAAATGTGATCCAATTCCAGAAACGTTCAAGTTGAAAAAAATCTTCTTACGTTCAAGAAAGTGTGCTATCAGAGTATACAGGCGTGCTATAATTGTTTGCTGTATGTTAGCTGTGACCAATAACCTGAATCAATGAGAAGCCTTTCACTGAAGTCATTTTCTATAGAAAGGTTAAAGATTGTTGTTCTTTCCTTTTCCCACTGCAGTTTTCTCTTTATATGCTCTCTTGGCTTGATCTCTTTTGAACTCATGGTTTTTGACCATTGCAGTACATCTCTAGTTCTGCCATCTCTTGAGCTTCCGATTTACATATTCATCTGTCTGCCAGAGCCCTTTTGTTGATATCCCACCAGCCTCCCCAACTTGACATGTCCAACATTGAGTTAACTTTCCCTCAGATCAGTCCTGTCTTGTTTACAGTTTCAATTAGTGGCCCCACTACCCTGATATTTCAAATAATAAAACCTATTAATCATCCTAGATTCTTTCTTCTCCCTTATCCTGCGTATCCAGACAGTCAACAAGACCTGCTAATTTTCCTATGAAGTATTATTCCAATCAGCTTCCTCTTTGCAATTCCTATTGCTACTTTCTCGGTTTAGGTTCCTATGAGGACTACTACAATAATAATTGACTTGTTTTCCTACCCTAAGCCTGGCTTCCTTTAAGCGCTCTGCATAATGGTCCAGATGCTCTACATCAAATACAAATTTGATCATGCCATTACATTCATGAACACAATGAACAGCAACTTCTCCTGTCAAGAAAGTTTCTCTATGACATACTCCTATTTTTTTTCATTTTCCATAGTACCACCACTCCCTTTGTCCAACTTTATGTGCTAGTAAAATTGAACTGCTTGGAGTCTACTGGTGTGCTTCGTATTTCATGCCTCTGTGCCATTGCCTGTTATTTCCACTCTTCCAGGAAGGCACTTTTCTTCTTTATTAGATTAACTACCTTTAATCATTCTTTAAGATGATTTATTTTTATCATCTCTAGGATGTTTCTTGCATCTAAAAATCCTGTAATACTGTATTAATCCATTTTCTTACTGCTATAAAGATACTACCTGAGACTGGGTAATTTATAAACTTAAGAGGTTTAATTGACTTGCAGTTCTGTGTGACTGGAGAGGCCTCAGGAAACTTACAATTATTGTGGAAGGTGAAGGGGAAGCAGACACCTTCTTCACAAAGTGGCAGGAGAGAGAGAGCATGCAGGAGAAACTGCCAATTTTAAACCATCAGATCTCATGAGAATTCCATCAGTATCATGAGAACAGCATGGGGGAAATGGCCCCTATGATCCAATCACCTCATACCAGGTTCCTCCCTCAACATGTGGGACTTACAATTCAAGACGAGATTTGGGTGGGGACACAGAGCCAAACATTATCATTCTTCCCCTGGCACTGCCCAAATCTCATGTCCTTTTCCATTTTGAAACCAATCACACCTTCCCAACAGTCCCCCAATGTCTGAACTCATTCTGGCATTAGCCCAAAAGTCCAAGTCCAAAGTCTCATCTGAGACAAGATAAGTCCGTTCTGCCTATGAGCCTGTAAAATCAAAAACAAATAAGTTATTTCCAAGATAAAATGGGGGTTCAGGCCTTGGGTAAATATTCCCATTCCAAATGGGAGAAACTGGACAAAACAAAGGGGCCACAGGCTCCATGCAAGTCTAAAATCCAACAGGGCAATCATTAACTCTTAAAGCTGCAAAATGATCTCCTTTGACTCCATGTCTCATATCCCTGGCAGGCTAATGCAAAGGGTGGGCTCCCAAGGCCTTGGGCATCCCTACCCCTGTGGCTCTGCAGCATACAGTCCCTTTAGTTGCTTTCATGGGCTGGCATTCAGCGCCTGTGGGTTTTCCAGGATCATGTTGCAAGCTGTCAGTGGATCTATCTTTCTGGGGTCTGGATGTCAGTGGCTGTCTTCACATAGCTTCACTAGGCAGTGCCTCAGTGGGGACTCTGTGTGGGGGCTCCAACTCCACAATTCCCTTCCACACTGCTCCAGCAGAGGTTCTCCAGGGGCTTTGCCCCTGCAGCAGACTTCTTCCTGGATATCTAGGCATTTCCATACATCCTCTAAAATCTAGGCAGATGCTCCCAAAGCTCAACTCTCATCTTCTGTGCACCTGCAGGCTCAACACCACATGGAAACCATCAAGGCTTGGGGCTTGCACCCTTTAAAGCATGGCCCAAGCTGTGACTTGGTCCCTTTTAGCCCCAGCTGGAGCTGGAGTGGCTGGAACACAGGGTACCATGTCCTGAGGCTGTGCAAAGGAGCTGGGCCCTGGGCCTCGCCCACAAAACTGTTTTATTTTCCTAGGCCTCCAGGACTTAATGGGAGCAGCTGCCTTGAAGATCTCTGAAATGCCCTGGAGACATTTTCCCCGTTGTCTTGGCAATTAACTTTTGGATCTTTGTTACTTAGGCAAATTTCTGCAGGCTTGAATTTCTCCACAGAAAGTAGGTTTTTCTTCTCTACCAAATGGTCAGGCTGCAGATTTTCCAAACTTTTATGCTTTGTTTCCCCTTTAAACATAAGTTCAATTCAAACTATCTCTTTGAGAGCACATAAAAACACGTACAGGAAAAGCCAGGTCACCTTTTGAATGCTTTGCTGTTTAGAAATTTCTTCTGCCAGATACCCTTAATCAACTCTCAAGTTCAGAGTTCCACAGATCTTTAGGTCAGGGGAAAAATGCCACCAGCTTCTTTGCTAAAGCATAGCAAAAGTGACCTTTACTCCAGTTTCCAACAAGTTCCTCACCTCCATCTAAGACCACCTCAGCCTGGACTTCGTTGTCCTTATCACTATCAGTATTTTGGTCAAAATTATACAAGTCTCTAAGAAGTTCCAAACTTTTCCACATCTGCCTGTCTTCTGAGCCTCCAAACTGTTCCAACGTCTGCCCGTTACCAGTTCAAAAGTCACTTCCACATTTTCAGATTATCTTTGTATCAGTACCCCACTCTGCCAATTCTCTGTATTAGTCCATTTTCACACTTCTATAAAGATACTACTTGAGCACCACTGCACTCCAGCCTCAGCCAGGACAACAGAGCAAGACTCCAACACCCTCCCCCTGCCGCCAAAAAAAAAAAAGAAAGATACTACCTGAGACTGGGTAGTTTATAAACAAGAGGTTTAACTGACTCACGGTTCTACATGGCTGGAGAGGCCTCAGGAAACTTACAATCATGGCAGAAGGCGAAGGGGAAGCAGGCAACTTCTTCACAAGGCGTCAATAGAGACAATGCAGGAGAAACTGCCACTTTTAAACCATCAAATCTTGTGACAGCTCACTCAGTATCCTGAGAATAGCATGGGGAAAATTGCCTTCATGGTCCAATCACCACCTACTGGATCCCTCCCTCGACACACAGGGATTACAGTTCGAGATGAGATTTGGGTGGGAACGCAGAGCCAAATCATATCAAATACTATAACAAAAGTATGTGTTGATTTTCTATAAATTCCTAAAGGACAGGAACCATGCTCATTCACTTTTGTAACCATAGTGCCTGACACATAGGGGATACTCAGTAAATGTCTGCTGAACAGATCTGAATAGTTAACAGTAATAGGTCCCTAGATCTCTTTGCACTTACTGACTTATTTCTTATTTGGTATATTATCAATTTTTCCATGATTGTTTCTTTAAAAATTAATGCATTTATGATTTATTTATACAGTAAATATTTATTGAGTGGCAATCATATGAAAGATACTTCTAGATAGTGGGAAAACAAGAATAAATTAGTATTAAATGATTTAGATACACATGTATTGGATAAATAAGACAATTTCATTAGTCATTTGAAACAAACAAATTAGTGAGCACATACTGTGTTCCAGGCACTATTCTGGAAGGAAGAAAATTCTGGGAAGAGAGGAAGGAGGTAGCACATATAGATTATTTTTAAGAGTTTTTTATTGTACTGAAGACAGAAAGCTTAGGCAGTAGTTGGAGGAATTGGTGAGGTCAAGAGTCTTTCTATATGAGAGAAATAATTATATATAGGTATGCCTGATATAAATGATCAAGCAGTGTCAGAAAAACTGGTGATGTGGGAGACAGTGGGTTCAATTAATGGAACAATGGTGTTGAGAAAGTTTAAAAAGTCAAGCATTTACTGCACCAATGGATGGTTTTATCTTAGGTAGTGGCACAGTTTATCTATAGTTGTAAAGGGAAAACAGAGCAGATGGACACAGATACAAGGAGATGGAAGATGTGGAAGTCCTCTGGTGAGTCCTGTTTTCTAGGTGAAATAAGCAAGTGATCATCTACCTGTGAACATGGAGAGTACTGGTTTAAGGAAAAAAGAGAAGCAGAGCAACAGTCACCTGAGAAAATTACTAGACTATTAAATGTAATAAAATAGCCGGGCATTATTAAGGGTGGGTTCTCTTGAGGTTAGAGATCACAAATTGAAAGTGAGCTTCACCATTCAATATATGGTATTTCTCTAGGCACAGTCTGATGTAGGGGTGAGGTCACAGTAGGCAGAGAGGTGAACTTAACCAGGTCAGATACTTTATCAAGTAATTTCAATGAAGGAAAAAAGAGGCAGTGTTGTTGAATCTGGTTGCAATGGAGGTGGTACATGCTTATATTTAAGATCATGGAAGGCCTGCAACAGAAAGAATTGGGGAAGCCCAGGGCTCAATTCTCAGACCCTCTTCATCCTCCTTCCTTTGCTAGATGATCTCATCCAGCCTTGAGGCCCTGCAAATCATCAATAAGCAGGTCTATTCCAAATTTATATCTCCAGCCTGGACCTCTATCCTGAAACACAGCCCTCTTCTCAACATCTTGAAAAAATTGGTCATCTAAGAGGCATGAAACTTTCAAAAAACTCTAGACTTTTCCCACAGACCTGGTACTTCCACGGTTTCACCCATCTTAATAGATGGCAGCCCTGCTCTATTGGTATCTCAAGCCAAAACCTTTGGAGCCATCCTTGAGGCTTCCATTTCAAATGTGATGTCCAATTCATCAGCAAATCCTATACCATCAGAATATACACCTCTCTCCGTGTCCATTGCTATTTATTTTGGATTACTGTAGCACCTTCCCATTTGTCTCCCTGTGCCCATGCTTGTCCACACAAAAACTTCCTCAATATGGTAGCCCTGGTGTGCCTTTTAAAATTTAACACAATCTACATTCTCCCCACACTCAACATGCTTCAAATTGGTTTCCCAATTAAATCCCAGCTTCTTACCTGATGGCATACCTCCTGCCACCCCTAGCTAATTTTAACTTTATACTCTTTGCCCAACTTCTCCCAATCCTTCTAAGCCTCTTCTCATCCCTAGTCTCTCTTCTGCTCTGCTTCTATGATACCTTTTTTTTTTTTTTTTTTTTTTTAAGATTCCACATATGAGTGAGATTATGTAGTACTTGTCTTCTGTGTGTGGCTTATTTCACTTAACACGATGTCCTACAAGTTCACATGTTCTCATAAAAGACAACACTTCATTCTTTTTATGACTGAATAGTATTCCATTGTGAATATATACCACATTATATTTATCCATTCATTTGTTGTTGGATACTTAAAGTTGTTTCCACATTTTGGGTTTTGGAAATAGTGCTGCAATAAACATGGGACTTCAGATACCTCTTTGATATATTTATTTCTTTTTCTTTGCATGTATACCCATTAGTTGGATTGCTGGATCCAATGGTAGTTCTGTTTTCAATTGTTTGAGGAACCTCTATACTGTTTTCTGTAATGGTTGTGCTAGTTAACAATCTAACCAACAATGCATAAGCTGTGGCCTCTCTTCACATCCTCACTAACACTTGTTTTGTATTTTTGATAATTCGAGATTTTTGTCCATTTTTCAAGTTCTATTGTTTCTTCAAAGTTGAGTTGTTTAAATTCACTGTATATTCAGGATATATACACTATATATTCAGATGGATAGTTTGCAAATATTAATATTTTCTCCTATTCTGTATGTTATTTCTTCACTCTGTTAATAGTTTCCTTTGCTGTTCAAAAACTTTTTAATTTGATATAATCTCATTTTTCTATTTTTGCTGCTTATGATTTTGAAGTTATTTAAAAATTATCTTTGCCAAGCCAAATGTCATGAAACATTTCCCCTATATTTTCTTCTAGTAGCTTTGCCATTTTAGGCTTTACATTTAAGTATTTAATTCATTTTGATTTGACTTTTGCATATAGTCTAATTTTCTGCATGTGATGATGCAATATTCCAGCAAAATTTATCTAAAGACTGTCTTTTACCCAATATATATTCTTGGCACACTTGTTGAATGTCCACTGTAGGTGTGTGAACTTATTTCTGGGTTTTCTTTGCTGTTCAACTGGTCTATGTGTCTGTTTTTTATGCCAGTATCATGCTGTTTTGGTGACTAGAACTTTGTAGCATATTTCAGGTAATATGATGCCTCCTACATTATTCTTTTTGCTCTGAATTTTTTGGCTATTTGGGGTGTTTAGTAGTTCCACATGAATTTTAGGATTTCTTTTATATTTATGTGAAAAACGTCATTAGTATTTTGATAGGTATTCCATTAAATCTGTAGATTGCTGTGGGTAGTGTGGTCATTTTAACAATATGAATTATTCTACTTCATGAACACTGGATAGCTTTCCATTTTTTTCAACGTCTTCACATTCGTTCAGAAAAGGTTTATAGTTCTTAGTGTATGGAATTTTATTACTTTTCATTTTTATTTAAATAGAGTTTAGATAACTGTGGTTTTTGGTTACAATGATAAGTTCATTAGTGGTGATTTCTGAGATTTTATTGTACCCATTACTCGAGTAGCATACACTGTACCCAATATGTAGTCTTTTATTCCTCACTCTCCTCCCAACCTTTCTCCCTGAGTCCCCAAAGTTGATTATATAATTTTTATGCTTTTATGTCCTCATAGCTTCGCTCTCATTTACAAGTGAGAATATATAACATCTGGTTTTCCATTCTTGAGTTAGGTCACTTACAATAATGGCCTCCAGCTCCATCCAAGTTGTTGCAAAATACATTATTTCATTTCTTTTTATGGTTGAGTAGTATTCCATGCTGTATATATATGAGATTTTTTTTAATCCACTCGATTGATGGGCATTTAGGTTGGTGCCATATCTTTGCAACTGTGAATTGTGTTGCTATAAACATGCGTGTACATGTATTTTTTAAATATAATGACTTATTTTCCTTTGGGCAGATACCAAGTAGTGGGATTGCTGGATCCAGTGGTAGTTCTACTTTTAGTTCTTTCAGGAGTCACTGTACCTGCTTTCCATAGTGGTTGTACTAGCTTACATTCCCACCAGCAATGTAAAAGTGTTCCTTTTCACCACATCCACACCAGCATCTATTGTTTTTTGACCTTTTAATTATGGCCATTCTTGCAGGAGTAAGGTGGTATCTCATTGTGGTTTTAATTTACATTTCCCTGACGATTAGTGATATTGAGATTTTTTTCATGTTTGTTGGCCATTTGTATATCTTCTTTTGAGAATTATTTATGTCCTTCGCCCACTTTTTGATGTGATTATTTGTTTTTTTCTTGCTGATTTATTTGAGGTCCTTGTACATTATGGATATTAGTCTTTTGTCAGTACATAGTTTGCAAATATTTTCTCTCAATTTGTGAGGTGTGCATTTACTCTGCTGATTATTTCTCTTGCTGTAGAAACTTTTTAATGAGGTTCCATTTATTTATTTTTGTTTCTGTTGCATTTGCTTTTGGGGTCTTAGTCATAAATTCTTTGCCTAAGCCAATGTCTAGAGGAGTTTTCCCAATGTTATCTTCTAGAATTTTTATGGTTTCAGCTCTTAGATTTAACTCTTTGATCCATCTTGAGTTGATTTTTGTATAAGGTGAGAGACGAGGATCCAGTTTCATCCTTCTATATGTAGTTTGCCAGTTTTCCCAGCACTATTTATTGAGTAGGATGCTCTTTCCCCAGTTTATGTTTTTGTATACTTTGACAAAGATCAGATTGCTTTAACTATCTGGCTTTATTTCTGGGTTCTCTATTCTGTTCCATTGATCTACATGCCTATTTTCATACCAGTACTATGCTGTTTTGGTAACTATATCCTTGAAGTGTAATTTGAAGTCAGATAATGTGATGCCTCCAGATTTGTTCTTTTTGCTTAGTCTTGCTTTCGCTATGTGGGTTCCTTTTTGGTTCCATATGAATTTTAGGATTGTTTTTTCTAGTTCTGTGAAGAATGATGATGGTATTTTGATGGGAATTGCATTGAATGACCAGATTGCTTTTGGCAATACGGTCACTTTCACAATATTGATTCTACCCATCCATGAGAATGGGACCTGTTTCCATTTGTTTGTATCATCTATGATTTCTTTCAGCAGTGTTTTGCAGTTTTTCTTGTAGAGAGGTCTTTCGCCTCCTTAGTTAGGTATATTCCTTTATTTCTTTTTTTTCAGCTATTATAAAAAGGGATTGAATGACAGTTCAATCAATTTCTACTTTACCGATATGGACGCCCTTTATTTCTTTCTCTTGTCTGATTGCTCTGGTCAGGACTTCCAGTACTATGTTGAATAGAAATGGTGAAAGTGAGCAAGTGAGCATCCTTGTCTTGTTCCAATTCTCAGGGGGAATGCTCTCAACTCTTGCCCATTCAGTACTATATTGCCTGTGGGTTTGTCATATATGGCTTTTATTACTTTGAAGTAAGTCCCTTTTATGCCTATTTTGTTGAGGGTTTTAATTATAAAAGGATGCTGGATTATATCAAATGCTTTTTCTGTGTCTATTGAGATGATCATATGGTTTTTGTTTTCAATTATGTTTATATGATGTATCATATTTATTGACTTGCATGTGTTAAACTGTCCCTGCAACCCTGGTATGAAACTCACTCAATCATGATGTATTATCTTTTTGATAGGCTGTTCAATTTGGTTAGCTAGTATTTTATTAAGGATTTTTGCATCTGTGTTCATCAGGGATATTGACCTGCAGTTTTCTTTTTTTGTTTTGTTCTTTCTGGTTTTGGTATTAGGGTGATACTGGCTTTATAGAATGATTGAAGGAGGATTCTCTCTTTATCTTTTGGAATAGTTTTAGTAGGATTGGTACTAATTCTTCTTTGAATGTCTGATAGAATTCAGCTGTGAATCCACCTGGTCCCAGACTTTTTTTTTGTTGGCAACTTTTTTATTAGTGATTCAACCTGGCTGCTTGTTATTGGTCTGCTCAGGGTTTCTATTTCGCCCTGATTTAATCTAGGAGGGTTGTATATTTTCAGGAATTTATCTATTTCCTGTAGGTTTTCTTGTTTGTATGCATAAAGTCGTTGATAGTGGCCCTGAATGATCTTTTGTATTTCTGTGGTTTGGGTTGTAAAATATCTTGTTTCATTTCTAATTGAGCTTAATTTGATCTTCTCTCTTCTTGCTTAATCATACCAATGGTTTATCCATTCTGTTTATTTTTTCAAAGAACCAGCTTTTTGTTTCATTTATCTTTTGTATTTTTTGTTGTTGTTGTTGTTGTTGTTTCATTTTCATTTAGTTCTGCTCTGATCTTTGTTATTTTTTTTTTCTTCCGCTATGTTTGGGTTTAGTTTGTTCCTGTCTCTTAAATTCCTTGAGGTGTGATATTAGGTTGTTTATTTGTGCTTTTTCACTTTTTCGTGTAGGCATTTAATACTATTAACTTTCTTCTTAACACTGCTTTTGCTGTATCCCAGAGGTTTTGATAAGTTGTGCCACTATTATAATTCTTTTCAAAGGATTTTAAAATTTCCATCTTGATTTCATTGTTAAGCCAAAAATCATCCAAGAGCAGATTATTTAATTTCCATGTATTTATAAAGTCTCGAGGGTTCCTTTTGGAGTTGATTTCCAGTTTTATTCTACTGTGGTTTGAGAAGATATTTGATATGATTTTGATTTTCTTAAATTTAATGAGAATTGTTTTGTGGTTTATCATATGGTCTCTCTTGTAGAATGCTCCATGTGCTGATGAGAAGAATGTATGTTCTATAGTTGTTAGGAAGAATTTTCTGTAAATATCTGTTAAGTCTATTTGTTCTATGGTATAGTTTAAGTCTATTATACTTTGTTGACTTTCTACCTTCATGATCTATCTGGTGCTGTCAGAGGAGTATTAAAGTGCCCCACTATTATTATGTTGCTGTATAACTCATTTCTGAGGTCTAGTAGCTATTGTTTTATAAATTTGGGAGCTCTAGTGTTAGGTGCATATAAATTTAGAATTGTAATATCTTTCTGTTGGACTAATCTTTTATCATTATATAATGTCCTTCTTTGTCTTGTTTTACTGTTGTTGCTTTAAAGTCTGTTTTGTCTGATGTAAAAATAACTACTCTTGTTTTGTATTTCCACTTGCATGGAATATCTTTTTCTACCTCTTTCCCTTAAGTTTATTTGAGTCCTTATGTGTTAGCTGCATCTCTTGAAGACAGCAGATATTTGGTTATTGGCTCTTTTATCCATTCTGCTATTCTGTATCTTTTAGGTGGAGCATTTAGGCCATTTACATTCAACATTAATATTGAGATGTGAAGTAGTGTTCTATTCATCATGTTAGTTGTTTCCTAGATACTTTGCTTTTATTGTGTTATTGTTTTATATACTCTATGAGAATTATTTATTTATTTTGAGATGGAGTTTCCCCCTTGTCATCCAGGTTGAGGTGCAATGGTGCGTTCTTGGTTCACTGCAATCCCCACCTCCCAGGTTCGGGCGATTCTCCTGCCTCAGTCTCCTGAGTTGCTGGGATTACAAGCACCCACCAACATGCCTGGCTAATTTTTGCATTTTTAATAGAGATAGGGTGTCACCATGTTGGCCAGGCTGGTCTCAAGCTCCTGACCTCAGGTGATCCACCTGCCTCAACCTCCCAAAGTTCTGGGATTACAGGAGTGAGCCACTGTGCCTGGCTGAGATTTATTCTTTAAGGAGGTTATATTGAACTTTTGTTTCAAGATTTAGAACTTCTTTTAGGATTTCTTGTAGTGCTGGGTTGGTAGGGGCAAATTCCCTTGGTGTTTGTTTGTCTGAAAAATACTTGCCCTCTCCTTCATTTATGAAACTTAGTTTTGCTGGATAAAAAGAGTCTTAGCTGACAATTATTTTGTTTAAGGAGGTTTAAATATAGGGCCCCAATCCCTTCTGGCTTGCAAGGTTTCTGATGATTTATCTGATGTTAATCTGATAGGTTTGACTTTATAGGTTGTCTGATGCTTTTTTCTCACAGTTCTTAAGATTCTTTCCTTTGTCTTGACTTTAAATAGCTTGATGATGATGTGCCTCAGTGACGATCTTTGTGCAATTAATTTTCCAGGAGTTTTTAAAGCTTTTTATATTTGGATGTCTAGATCTCTAACAAGGTCAGGGAAGTTTTCCTCAATTATTCCCTCACATAAGTTTTTCAAACTTTTAGACTTCTGTTCTCCATCTGGAACACTAATTATTCTTACGTTTGGCCATTTTACATAATCCCCATATTTCTTGGAGACTGTGTTCATTAAAGAAAAATTGTTTTTGTCTTTGTCTGATTGATTTATTTGAAAGCCTTGTCTTTGAGCTCTGAAATTCATTCTTCTACTTGTGCTACTTCTACTTGTTCTAGTCTATTGTTGAACCTTTCCACTGCATTTTGTATTTCCATAGCATGTCTTTCATTTCCAGAAGTTCTGATTTTTTTATATAATATCTATTTCTCTAGAAAAATGTTCATCCATATTCCGGATTATTTTTTAAATTTCTTTAAGTTGCTTTTTGCCTTCTCTGGTTTCTCCTTGAGTAGCTGAATAGTCAACCTTCTGAATTCTTTATCTGGCATTTCAGAGATTTCTTCTTGGTTTCGATCCATTGCTGGGGAGCTAATGTGATCTTTTGGGGGTGTTATAGAACCTTTTTTCTCATATTACCAGAATTACTTTTCTAGTTCCTTCTCATTTGGGTAGACTATTTCTTCAAATTGTTCTTGAATTTAGTTTTGATGGGATTGAGTTTTTTTAATATATTTTTTCCCTCTTGAGGATCTGACTTAAGATCCTTTTTTATACTTTATTTTTATATATAAAAATTTATATAAATTATATATCATATAATTACATATATACAATTACATATATTATGTATAATATACTATATATTATATAGTATATTTTATATTAAATCTTATGTTAAATTATATATTATATTTATATAAATTATATATAAATTATATTATATATAAATTATTTATATAAATTATATTATATATAATTTATATTATATATAAATTATATATATAAATTATATATATAAATTATATATATAAAATTTATATTACATACAAATTATTTATATAAAATAAAGTTTATACTTTATTTTAGCCTAATTTAATTCTTGGTGCTTTTAGGGTGAAGACTTTGTATGAGTTCTTTAGTTATAGAGAGACTTCGTGTACTGGTTTTTCTAAATGTTGTTTGTAGTAGTTATGTACTTGGTGTGTGGGCAAGTTCACTGTCTCCTGTGGAGTTGGAATAGCTGGAATCTCTTGAATTTTATCTCATTCTCTTGTGATGTACACTTTATTTATTTAATTTTGCTCCAGTATTTTATTTACTGAGTTGATGATTCAGGCTTCAATCCAATAGGAGAGGTAGCCCTTAGTAGTCACTGGCTGTAGCTAAGGCAGGTGGGTACACGTAATACTCAGTGGTGGGCAGGGATCCCAGCCTTGATGAAGGTGGCTAGGGGAGTTCTCAATTAGATGTGCAGAGGTTGTACCACGATGAAGGGTGTGAGCTACCTCAGTTCCCCTGCCAGGCCAGCAGAAAAACTATCCACCTCACAGCCTCACTTCTGTACCAGTGTTCTGGCTATTCAGATCATACAGGCACCTCTTTTCACACGTAGGAATGTTGGTGTTCCAAGTAGGGGGGAATTGTGACCCTGCCTCTCATACAGGCCTGAATATGGGGTGTACCCCCTCCCGTTGGGCTGCAATCACTATGAAGTGTTCCAGAAAGGCTGTCTATACATGCATCCACACTGCATTCTTGTGGTAGAAACTCCAGTTGTGTCTGCAGTGATGTACCAGGGTTGAACAAGGATCTCTTCTCCAAGACCCTTCATGATCACAGAGGCTGCCTGCCTGTTTGGGTAGAGGTGCTGACGGACCCCTCTATTGTGTCCAGCTCTGCACTTGGGTCACTGCTGTAAGAAACATTCCACTAGTGGAAAGATCTGGGACTCAAGCCTGCTGTTCAGACTCTTTTGTCCTATGGGTGTTCTCTTGATATGGTGTTCTACCCCTTCCCCTAAAAATGGGACTTCTTGAGAGCCGAACTGCAGTGATTACCCTTGATCTTCTTGGTCTAGCCACCCAGTAGGGCTACCAGACTCTGGGCTGGTGATGGAGAATATCTGCAAAGGATCCAGTGATGTGACCTGTCTTCAAGTCTCCCAGCAATGGATACCAGCGCCTGCTTTGAATGGAGGTGGCAGGGGAGTGACATAGACTCTGAGATTCCTTGGTTGTCAATAGACTTAGTGTGCTGGCTTTCTTAAATGCTGGTTGCACTAATAGTGAACTTGTCATGTGGACAGACTCAGGACCCCTGGATAGCCAGGGTATTGCAGGCAGTGGTATAAGCTGAGATCACACAGCCGTTTTCTCCTTCCTGAGAGCAGTGATATTCTGCTGAGAAGTATTGTAATGGCCTGAGTTGGCTGGCCTCCAGCCGGAGGTGGCGCTTGCAAGACAGCACCAGCTGCAGTAGCAGCAGTGGGATTTGAGCTTGCTCTAAGTTGCTCAGGGGAATTATTCTGGTTTCTCAGGTGACGGACAGGGCCGTAGAGCTCCCAAAAGTTTGTTATTTGCGTTAATCTACTAGGGTGAGTGGAGAAATATCACCAGGTGGGGGCAGGGTTAGGTGGATCTGAGCTCAGATTCCCCTTGGGTGGGGCCTGTCACAGTCACTGTAAGAGGCATGGGGTGGTTTGCAGGCCAATAGGGTAATATTCCAGAGGTGAGTATAACTGCCTCTGCTATGCAGAAGATTTCACAAAGGGAGTGGGGAGTAGCGGGCAGCAGTAAGCCTCATCCAGCTTCAATGCAGTTGGCAAGGTCAGTCTTGTTTCTGAAGTGCCATGCTATTAGCACCAGGTTTAGGTCCACATAGCCTGTGCACAGAACTCAGACTTGCCTGAGGCCATACGTTCCCTGTAGAAATAGCAAGCATGACTTTCGGGTCATGTCCCTCCTCGTCTGCCCTCAAGGCTTGTCAGCAGTGCTCTTCCCACTCGCCACCAAGTTCTGTTGATGGGTGTTTGTCCCTACTCAAAATTATACCACAAATTCAGCTGGGAGCTTATTTCACCCTGTGACCCCTCCCTGAGCTCATTGGCTAAGTTTCTTGAGGGCTCCTGTGAGATATAGTCAGGAATGGCTTCCCTTGGTTCACACTAGAGACTCGGAATACCTGCAAGGCACTTCCTGCGACTGCTTCTGTTTTATTTTCACGAGGCTCCCTAAATTTGTTCCAGCTCTGGGTAGCGTTAAGGCCTTCTCCTGTGGCCTGGATTTTCAGATTCCTTGTGGGGATACGTGCTCAAAGGCAGAATCTCCCCCTCTTATACTCTGGGAACTTTTATTTTTTTTTCCTATCTCATGGAGTAGGCTACAGCCTACCGCTTCTTTCCAAAGGTCTGTGGATTTTTCCAGTTTTCCCAGTGGGAGAGACATGCTAACACTGCCTCCTATCTGCTATCTTGGAAAAAAAAAAAAAAAAAAAAAAAAGGTGTATGGATCATTCACTTCCTTCGCTAAGTTTATTTCTAGGTATATGATTTTTTAAAATTTTTTGTAGCTATTGTAAATAGGATCACTTTTTGATTTCCATTTTAGCTAATTCATTATTGGTGTATAGAAATGCTGGCGATTTTTATATGTTGATTTTCTATCCTGCAGCTTTACTGAATTTGTTAATTTTAAAAGTTTTTTGATGAAGTCTTTAGGGTTTTTAATATATAAAGTTTTGTCATCTGCAAACTAGAACAATTTGACTTCCTCCTTTCCAGTTTGGATGCCTTTTATTTATCTGGCCTAATTGTTCTGGGTAAGATTTCCAGTACTATGTTGAATAGAAGTGATGGATAGGCATCCTTGTCTTGTCTTTAATCTTAGAAGAAAAGCTTTCAGCTCTTCCTTCTTCTGTATGATGTTAGCTGTTGTTTTGTCATACATCACCTACCGAGATACATTCCTTGTATGTCTAATATTTTTGTGAGTTCTTCACATGAAGGAATGTTGAATTTTTTCAAATGCTTTTCTGCATATTATCATCTGTATTTTGTCTTTTTTCCTGTTAATATGTTGTACGGTATTTATTGATTAGCTTGTTATGCCATGCTTACCATGCTTGCGTCTCTGGGATGAATTCCTCTTACTCACACTAAGTGATCTTTTTAATATGCTGTTGGATTCAGTTTGCTACTATCTTGTTAAGAATCTTGTATCTATGTTCATCATCAATATTGACCTATAGTTTTATGTTTTTGTTGTGTCCTTGTCTGGTTTTGGAATCAGATTAATGTAGGCATTATAAAATAAGTTTAAAAGTTTTCTCCCATCTTCAATTTTCTTCAGTAGTTTGAGGAGAATTCGTATTAGTTCTTTATGTATTTGGTGGAATTCAGCAGTGAAGCTTTCAGGTCCTGGTCTTTTCTTTGATGATGGAAGACTTATTAGTGATAATAATAAATAATAATTTATATTAATTGTTATTAATTTCTTTACTCATTATCAGTCTGTTCATATTTTATATTTCTTGGTAGATTTTATATTTTAATTTTGATAAGTTGCATGTGCTCAGAAATTTATTCATTTCTTCCATGTCATCAATTATTTTGGTGTTTACTTGTTCATAATAGTCTCTCAGGATCCTTTGCATTTTTGCAGTATCAGTTATGTCTCATTTTTCATCTCTTATTTTATTTACTTGAATCTCTCTCTTGTTTTTTAGCTTAGGTAAAGGTTTATTGATTTTTATCTTTTTAAAAAGCCAAATCTTTGTTTTGGTTTTTATATGAATTTATTTTTTTAGTCTATATTTTATTTATGTTTTGAATTTTATCATTTCTGTCCTTCCTTCTACCAGTTTTGGGTTTACTTGTTCCTGTTATTTTTAGTTCCTTGAGGTGAATCATTGGATTGTTTACTAGAAATCTTTCTTCTTTTTTGGTGCAGGCATTTACTGTTATAAACTTCCCTCTCAGAGCTACTTTCACTATGTCCCTTAGGTTTTGATATGATGTGTTTTCATTCTTGTTTGTCTGAAGAAAATAGTTTTTCACTTTATTTATTTATTATTATTATTATTATTATTATTATTTTATTATACTTTAAGTTGTAGGGTACATGTGGATAACATGCAGGTTTGTTACATATGTATACTTGTGCCATGTTGGCGTGCTGCACCCATCAACTCGTCAGCACCCATCAACTCGTCATTTACATCAGGTATAACTCCCAATGCAATCCCTCCCCCGTACCCCTTCCCCATGATAGGCCCCGGTGTGTGGTGTTCCCCTTCCCGAGTCCAAGTGATCTCATTGTTCAGTTCCCACCTCTGAGTGAGAACATGCGGTGTTTGGTTTTCTGTTCTTGCGATAGTTTGCTGAGAATGATGGTTTCCAGCTGCATCCATGTCCCTACAAAGGACACAAACTCATCCTTTTTTATGGCTGCAAGTTTTTCGCTTTTAATTTCCTCATTGACCCATTGGTTATTTAAGAATAAGTTGTTTAATTTCTATGTATTTTTAAATTTTCTGAAGTTTTAATTTTAGTATTGATTTCTAGTTTTATTGCATTATGGTTAGGAAAGATACTTGATATGATCTCTGTCTTCTTAAAATTTTTAAGACTTGTTTTGTGGCCTAACATGTGATCTAGCCTAAAAAACTGTTCCATATGCAGTTGGGACAATGCGTACTCTGTTGGATGCAGTGTTCTGTAAATGTCTGTTAGGTCCATTTGGTCTATGGTATAATTTAAGTCCAATGTTTCTATGTTGATTTTTTGTCTAGATGATCTGCTCATTGTTGAAAGTGGTATATTGAAGTCCTCTACTATTACTGTATTGCCCTCTATTTCTCCTGTTAGGTCTAATAATATTTGCTTTAGATATCTGGGTGCTCTAGTGTTGGGTGCATAAATATTTATAGTTGTTACATCCTCTTATAGAATTGATTTCTTTATTTTTATATAATGACCTTCTTTACCTCTTTTTACAGTTTTTGACTTGATGCCTATTTTATCTGATATAAGTATGGCTATTTCTGCTTGCCTTTTGTTTCTGTTTGCATGAAATATCTTCTTCTATCCCTCCACTTTCAGTCTGTGTTACACTTGTTGGCAGCATATAGTTGCTTCCTTTTAAAAATTTATTTAGCCACTCTCTTATCTCTTAACTGGAGAATTTAGTCCACTTACATTCAAGGTTATTATTGATAGATAATAACTTACTCCTGACATTTAAAAAAATTACTTTCTGGTTATTTCGCAAATGTTTTGTTCCTTTCTTCCTCTTTTATTGTTTATCTCTGTGGTTTGGTGGTTTTATGTGGTACTAAGCTTGGTTTCTTTTCTCCTTGCTTGTATATGTTATATATGTTGTATCTTTCTTTGTGGTTATTATGAGAATAAACAGTCTTATGGTCTATTTAAATCTGATAGCAAGTTAATTTTGGTCACATAAAAATACTCCAGATGTTTTCTCTTTTCTTCACTATTTATATATCTGTTTCCTTAATTTACTTCTTTACCCATTATGTAGATGTTGTAATTTTTGACGATTTTAACTTTAAACCTTCATATTAAAAGATTTGCACAACATTAGAACGCTCAGATATTCTGAGTTTGAATGAATTTACCTATACTGGTGAGGTTTATATTTTCACAAGTTTTTATTATAGTAATAATCAGCCTTTCATTTCCAATTGTAGCACTCCTTTAAGCGTTTCTTGTAAAATCAGTTGAGTGGTGATGAATCCCATCAGTGTTTGTTTGTCTGGGAATGTCTTCATTTCTCCTTCATTTTTGAAGGGATAGCTTTACTGAATATAGTATTCTTGGCTGATTTTTTTTTTTTTTAATTTTCAGCACTTTGAATATATCATGCCATTCTCTCCTAGTCTACTGAAAAATCTGATAGTCTAATAGAGATCCTTTTGTATGTGAGTTAACACATCTGTCTTGCAGCTTTTAGAATTCTTTCTTTGTCTTTGACTTTTGACAGTTTGATAATCATGTGCCTCAGAAAGGATCTTTTGGGGTTCAATTTAATTAGGGACTTTTCAGCTTCCTGAATCTGGCTGTTTATATCTCTCCTCATACTTGGGAAGCCTAAAGCTATTATTTCATTAAATATGTTTCCTATGCCTTTTAAAAAAATTTCTTCTTCATCTGGCATTCCTATAATGTGAATATTTGTTTGCCTAATTGTATCCCATGTATTCTGTAGACTTTCTTCATTCTCTTTCGTTCTCATTTCTGTGTTTTTCATCTGACTGGGTTATTTCAAAGACCTGTTTTCTAGTTCAGAAATTCCTTCATGAAAGATCTAGTCTATTGTCAAAATTTTCACTTGTATTTTTAAAATTTTCACTTATCGAATTTTTCAGCTCCCAGATTTCTGTTTGGTTCTTTTAAAATTATATTTGTATATTATGAATTTCTCATTCCAATTATTGATTGTTTGTGTTCTATTGTATCTCACTGAGTTTTTTAAAGATTACAATTTTTAATTATTTTTTAGGCATTTCATAAGTATCATTTTACTTGGGGTCTTCTACTAGGATTTATTGTGTTCCTTTGTGGGTATCATGTTTTCTTGCTTTTATTATATTTCCTTTGTCTCTGCATTGATATTTGTTCATATAGTAGAATAGTTTTTGTTTCCAATTTTATAGAGTAGCTTTTTTAGGGAGAGACATTTCCTGTAGATAACTCCTAGGGTGTAAGTTCAGTATGGAGAATGGCTTTGATTCTGGGTGGACTCAGTAGCATGGTATCTGTGCAGTTTCTTTGGCTATAATACTCATCAGTGATGTCTGTGATTGCCTCAGTGGTCTACGCTGTGAGAGCTTTTGAGGCAGTGGCATAGTTTTCTTGGGGTGGGAGCACTGGGTTGGTTTTCAGGTTGGGCATGTGTGGGCACAGTGAGCTGACAAGCTGTCTGGCTACCTCTCCAGAGAGTCAGTGGCTACTGCTGTGCTGGCTATTGGGCCAGACTTGAGCTTACAGAGATGCTGCCAGCAAAGTAGCTGTGTGACTTTCTTTTCAGGGAGGCAGGGTTGCCACCAAACTAGATGAGCACAACCATGCCAAGCATCCCTGTGGCAGTCTGTTGGAGAGGCAGAGCTGCTGCAGGACTGGATGTCAGGCTGCATGTGAATGTCTGTGGGTGCAGTAAGGCCAGGCAGCTCTGCAGTTGTCTTTCACAGGAGTGGATTGCCACACAACCACTTGCCAGGCTGGGTACAGGCACATACATGCTCAGTGTGCTTGCTGGCTGTGAAGCACAGGTATGTGTTGGTAACATGGCTAGTGGCTGTTTCAAAGCTTTCCTGCTGTGCATATCTGCCTGTTCCCTGAGATGGTGGTGTGCCGTGTGAGTTTGGACACTGGGGTCTTGGTCATCATGATATGCCTATGCTCTAAGTAGCTGAGTTTGTGGAGTTGCAAGCATTCATGTGAACATCATGGAATGAGAGCAGGGCCTCAGGATGGAGACAGTCAGTTGCTATTGGCCCTTAGTACTGGGTCTGGTTTTAAGAAGCCATTGAGCTGTATCATCTTAGGTCTTAAGGGTAGGAGGTGTTGAAGGTGGGCTCCTACTCTGAGGCAGTGCAGCTGTACAAACTTCTGGCTAATCTCCAAACTGGATTCAAAACCTGTAAGGACCAGGAAACTCTCCTGCAGCAAGGATTTCTGGCATGTGTGGTAACAATTGGCACTGCTGGGGATTTACAGCTTACCTTTACCCCATAAGAAGAAGTCTCCCTGACTCTGAGCTAATTCTGGTGAAGATGACATTGTGGCAGAAGTAGATTACTTGCTCTCCTCTCTATGGTGCTATTCTCGCCTTCTGCGCTTCCCAGGGATGTTGCCACTTCCCTGGTGCTCTCCATCATACTTCCTCAGTCACTCCAGTCAAATTATAGATGTTTAGTCATTGTTTTGATCCCGTTTAGTTGGGGGAAGAAGCACCAGGTAACTATAGTCAGTCATCTTTCTGACTTCATTTGGACAGGTATTTTAATTAAGTGCCATTTCCAGATTGACTTCCTCTTTTATTTAGGATTACTTTAAAAGATAATTTTATATTTATAAGTGGACAGGATTTTTTATTGGCTAGTCTTTTATTATTAATTTGTAATTCAATATTATTGAAATTTTTGGGATTCAATATTCCATTTAATAGTTCAATATTATTAATTTTTTGGATTTTTTGGATCATATAATGTAACAAGTATGAATTTAGATTTCTGTAATGTTTGATACTTTATTTTAGATCTAGGACATAAACACTTTAGGTCTAGGTCATGGATGACCTTTTACGAATATTCTGTATGTTTATTTTTAATGTACTATCACTGTGGTGTAGGATGTCATGTATCTAATCTGTTTAACCAAATGTACATATATACTACATAAAAAGGTTGTTCATTGTGGTTTTAAAATTTACCCTAGGCATTGGTTTGCTGGAGCCAGCTCTAATTGGCTCATTAGGGCCAATGGTTAAATAGTTAGGAATTTTACGAGCCAGCTTTTAAACCATTGATATTTTGAAGTCAGTATAGTGAGGTTTTTATACAACAAAAATTGGCAAATGCTACAAAGTAACGATTTTTTTTTGAGAGCTCGTTTATTGGCATATCAATGCTAGCTTCACTGATTTCTGTATATGTTTAAATTTCTAAAAAACTAGGTTAAAATATTTTTAACTTACTTTTCCTATTCATTTTTCTCTGTATAATTTGAAGCTATACTATTAGGCACGTAAACATGCATAACTATTATATCTTCTCAGAGGGTTTTGTTTATTTACTTTCTCAACTTTTATTTTAGGTTCAGGGCGTATATGTGCAGGTTAGTTACATGGGTGAATTGTGTGTTGCTGCGGTTTGGTGTATGAATGATGCCATCACCCAGGTAGTGAGCACAGTAATCAATGAGTAGTATTTCAACCCTTGTTCTCCTCCCACCCTCCCCCCACACTAACTCAGTGCCCAGTTTCTATTTACCCCACTTATAAGTGAGAAGATGCAGTATTTGATTTTCAACAGAAAATCATTAAAAATCATTATTTTGCCTATGATAATGGCTTCCAGCTGCATCCACGCTGCTGCAAAGGATGTGATTTCCTTCTTTTTATAACTGCATAGTATTCCAAGGTGTATATGTACCACATTTTAAAAAATTCAGTCCACTGTTAATGTGGAATGACAGCAGGGCCTCAGCGATGGAGACAGTTATTGGCCTCTGGGGCAGGATACCCTCTATTAGTGGGTCTGATATCAAGAAAACATTGAGCTGTATCATCTTATGTCTTAGTAGTGGGAGGTGTTCAAGAGCCAGTGTTAATGAACATTCTCAGAGAGTTTTAACTTTTATCCATGTGCATTATCCATTATATTGTTTAGCACTTCTCACTTGAATTCTACTTTTTCTCTATTCTTGTTACTACAGTCACATTTACTTGGCATATCCTTTTTTTTGTAATTTTTAAGCATTTCGTATCATTTTATTTTTGTTTCATTTCTTATAAACTCATATTTTAAAATTTATCTGTGTTTGCTTTTTAACTAATCTTAGTATCCATCTCTTAGTAGTCAAATATAGTTTATTTACATCTTTGCTTGCGTGAGTGAATGATTACTGGTATGTTTAGACCTACTAGTGCCACATTGCTTTTTCTGTATATTTTTACTGCACTTGCTTTTTTCTTCTTTCTTTCTGCCTGTCCCCACTACCTCTACTGCTATTACAACCTTCTGTTAGATTCTTTGAATTTTGTTTGTTCATTTTATTTTGTTTTGGTTTGGAAATTATACATGTCTGGCTTGGGGTTTTTTTTTTTCGTAGTTAAATTTTCTCTTGATTTTTTGCAATTAATCAGCATAAGTGTATTTCAGATTCCACAAATAAAATAATCATCACAGTATGAGTTTACTTCCTCTTCTTCCTTTTCCTACACCATTTCCCCCAGGGAAATTATCCATGATTTTCTTGGCACATTGCTACTTGGAAAAGTACATGGCTAAATCAGTAGTTGCCTAGCATTGGGACTGATGATACAGTGACCGAAAAGGAGGATGAGATAATTTTTTATAATTACAAATATTTTCTATATCATGGTTGTGGTAGTAACTTCATGAGTGTATACTGTCATCAAAACTGCAAACTGTATGCTTAAAAAAAGTGTATATTTTATTATCTTAAAACTGTATCTCAATAAAGTTTATTTAAAAGTATGGTACAGAATGTCAGAGAGAGTAGGAAAGAATTAGCAGGATGTGGAGAAAGCCCATTGCAAGTTACATCTCATGAAATTATACTGGCATGGTTTTTCCAGAAATACTTAGCACTTTGGAACTTGAAATTGGTGAGATGGATGTAGTAGAAAGAGATGAAATATGGGGTAAAGTTAGTGTGCTATTTAGGATAGTATTTATTACAGTGACTGGCTGGGCCACCTTCTGGTTAGGGAAGCTAGTGCAGCTAAGATGCTGATAGTTGTGAGAATAAGGACAATCTATTTATAATATAAACAAATCAAAAATCAAATCCAGTAAATACGTCATATGTGCTTATTATATGCTTAGCATGCTTATAGGTGTTGTAGGTACTGCAGGTACAGTAATTAGTAAGATACACAAGGTTTCTGACCACAAGAATTTCACATTTTTGCAAAATGAATGATGTCAAAAATGTACTTTAATGAATTGCCATTAGTGATTTAGACTCAAATATAAATGTTACTAATTCTGCATTCTTTCTTATATCCCACATCTTTTTTGAATAACTTTTTAATTTTTCTGGAATGCATTTTTTACGTAATTATTTGATGGACATTCTGTGGGTCTTATATTTTCTAAGACGTGCTATGAAGGAATGTGTTTGCCCTCTTTTTCAAATACTAATAGCTTTCTAGGTTCAAACTCATACTCACTTAGAACCTTGAAGATGAATTATCTTGTCTTGTAAGTACCATGATCAGATTCATTCTGATTTTTGTCCTTAAATAGCTTTCTATTAGCATATATTTCGTTATCCTGGAATCAGGAAATTCAATTCAAATTGCTGTGTTTTTCAATTATCCCTTTTATGCCCCGTCAGTGTGAAAGCTTGTGTTCTACTTCAGCTCTGTAAACTTTTATTTTATGACTGTTTTGATTATTTCATTCTGTCTGTTGTCTCTTTGCTATCTGTTTATGGAACTCCTTTTGGATACTATGTTGGAATTTCTAGACCTATCTATCTCATAATTTCCAACTTTTTATTCTTTTGTACTACGGCTCGGGATAATTTCTTCACTTTAGCAAGTGTTTGAATGAAGTGCTTTGGGAAACTGACCAGAGGAACAGATATCATTGATTGTTTCTGGAGAGTACATTAAATAGATCTTTGCTGCCCCGAGGAAGCTGTCCATTGTTCCTGCCCTAGAGAATTATACGAGCTGGGATTTTTCAAAAACATTTATACCAAACATTTTCCAAAACATTTGCACCAAATGACAATAGCCCATGAACATAGTGCTACAGAAAACTATGATCAGAGAGTGGTAAGAGAATCTATCATATATCCCCTCCAGCCACATAAATGAATATCCCTTGTTTACCTTAAATGATAAACTACCTGAGGTGTTCCTGTATTTATTTTATATATTTCTATAAATAAATATATTTTTAAATATATATTAAATATTGTTTAAATATATATTTCTATATATAAATATATTGTTTAAATATAGTGTTTCTATATTTACCCACTATATGTTTAATTAATGCTTTTTGAGAGTGATTAAAACTAAGATGTCCAAATCTTACTGCTACCTCTGTCCGTGGCAGTTCAAAGAATATTTATATAGATTATTGTTTGCTTTGGAAACATTTCAATATAATTAACAAATTTGTCTTATTTTAAGCATTCCAAAGGACTTAAAGGTATTTCATTTAAAAAGATACATATATTTGTATACCTTTGTATGAAGTAGTTACCTAATCTTTTTTTTTGGTTTTGATAAACTGAAATTTATAGGCCTTATAAACATGTTTGGTAGTCTTATAGGAGAATTAATACCAACCTCAGGTCTTACATTTGTATGAATGAATTTTTAAAAATCATTATAGTAATCCAAGTTACTATAGTTTGTATTGGGGTTTATTTAGCCTTGATATTGAACACAGATTAAGTTTGAGGAAATTTCTTATTTGAAAATCTCACATTGGTGTCAATTTAAAACAGCTTGAAAGCAATTACTGAAAATGTCTTAATGCAATTAATGATAGGAAGACTGGAAATGTTTAAAGATATCACTCTCTCAGCTGTGATTAAATTAGGACTGATTAAGAGAGCTGTAGCGGTCAAGAGCTGGCAAACCAACTGTTTATTTATCAAAACCGACTACTTATTTGTCAAAGCAGGTGGTTGGTGATTCAAATCCATCAACCACCTGTTTTTATAAATAAAGTTGTATTGGAACACAGCCATACCCATTTGTTTATGTGTTGTCTATAGCTGCTCTTACACTAGAGTGGATGAGTTAATCACTGGCGACAAAGTCTGCAAGACTTGCAAAGCATGAAACATTATCCGTCCCTCTACACAAAGTGTTAACAGTTGCTGCATTAAACAATGGTGACAGTTTTGTGGAGTCCTGCCGACCACTATTTTCACACTGTTAGGAAAATGGCTCACAGTCATCTGCAAACACGCTATACTTGTTTGCATATGGCCTTGCTTGGGTTCTGCCTTCTGCCTCAATGCTGTTTTTCTCCTTTCACTCATGGCTAGAATATATCCGACCTTCATGGTATGATTCAAGTAACACTACCTTTATGAAGTCCTGTAATAAAGATATGAAGTAAAATTTCCTGGACAAATCTCCCAATCACTCCCTTACATATAATCTGAAATCCCTTGCCCCTCTCTTCCTTGTACTATCTTGGTATACACACAACAGGTTTAAATCCAGTAATCTTACCTATTCCAGGCTTTCTTTCCCTTTCAGCTTAGTGTGGCTGGAGAAAACACATACAACCTTAATGACTAATCTCACTCTACAGCCATTCACAACATTGATCCTTCAATAGGCCAGGCTCTCATACTATTCTCCCAGTTACCTAAATGGCTATTTTGTGTGTCCTCTTCCCTGTCATCCTCCTCCTTTCCCCATCCTCCTCCAATCTTCACTTTCTGCTCATGACATTTTATCTTAATTCGCTGAGAAAATGGAAGCAATAGTAGAAAACTTACACCTAGCTACCAGCCCCACCCCCCTTATAACTCAGCATTCCTTCCTGTGACAGTAGATGACTCAGCCCTCACCCCCTCTCGGAGGTGAGCTAACATCCTCATCCTCACTTGCTTGTTAGAGAACATTGCTCTGGCACTTCCTACCCCCACCAACATCCTTAACTCCCCCTCTCTAATAAGTCATTCCCATTAGCATGCAAACGTGTTGTTATTTCCACCACTTTCTACCACCTGCTACAACCCCCTTTCCTTCCACCCTTTTGGAGCAGGATTCTTAACAACATTTCCTGCACTAGCATTTACAAAATCTTTTCTTGCCACTTTCTTGTCAACCATCCCAGGCAGGCTTCCCCCTCCATCATACCCCTAAACATGCTATTGTCAGAGTCATCTGACATGACCTCTGGGTTGCCAAGCCCACTGGTCAGTGCTGAAACTGTGTCTTGCTTGGCCTGTCAGTGCATTGGATGTGTCCATCATTCTTTTTTGCTGGATATACTTCCCTTGACTGCGTTTTCCCCTTCTTCAGTAGTCATTCCTTTTGATTTTTCTTTCCTGGTCCTTCTTTTATAATCCCTAACCTAATTAATACTGAAGTATCCCATGCTTAGGTTTTGGTCCTTTTCTCTACCTACACCACTCCCTCATGAGCACTCTCATGAGTCGCATATCTATTTCCAGTTCAGTAACATTCCTGAACTCCAGATTTACGTATCCCATGGCGTATTTGACATTTCCTTGTGCATATCTAATGAGCCTTTCAAACTCAGCATGTCCAGAACTGAAACTCCTGACCTGTCCCCTCTCCTCAAGGCATCAGCTCTGTCCAAGGCTTGCTTGTTTCAGTTGATGGCAGCTCCATCATCTCCAGTGTTCAGAGGAAAAGACTCAGAGTCATTCTCATTCTCTTGTTTCCTCCTGTACCCTACAATCTGTCAGGAAATTCTACTAGTCCTGTCGTAAAAAATGTTTCCAGACTCTAACCACGTGTCTCTACCTCCACTGCCACCCAAAGCAGATTCAGGTCCTCCTCTCCTCCACCTTTCTGACCTCATCTCAGATTACTCTTGCCCTTGCTCACTCCACTGGCTTCTTTTCTGTCCGTTAGACTCATAGCCACACAGTTGCCTCTGCCCTATCTATTCCCTCCGCTTCAAATAGTCTTCACAGAGATACTACTGGGGTTCACACCCTTGCTATCTTCACCCTGACCACCCAAAATTTCAGCCTCACCCTTCTTTCCTTTTTTTCCTTTTTCCTAGATAATTTTTCACTCTCTAATAAAATACAAAATTATAATAATTTATTTGTGCATTTTCTATATAGTCCATCTTTCTTTCTGAAATCAAAATTGTGTTCTGCCATCATTGATGTACTCCAAGGTCATAAAAAATGCCTAGCCTGTAGTAAATGTTCAGTGAATAGTTACTAGATGAATCAAGGAAAGTGATGCTGTCTTATAATCTCTATATTCTATTCAGTCTTGTCGTGTCTTTTCTAGTGGTTTGAATGAATGGATGATGTATTTAACTCAATAAACCAATACTTGTAAATCTTTCATTCTTGTATGTTTAATTTTAAATGTGTGATTAGACAAGTTAATAAGCAGAATAAAACAAAACATCAAGTATGTCGGATCATCTTTCCTCACTGGGAAGAACTATAATATTGGTATAGAATGTAAGATGTTTACAGTTATTTTCACAAGCATTTATTTGCTTGGGAAATAGCAATGGCGTGAGCCCCAACAATATCTGAGTGAAGAATATTTGAAGCAGAAGGAAAAACTAGAGCAGAGGCAACTGTGTGACTACGAGTCTAAGGGACAGTTTTCACTTCAGAATGAACACTACAGAGATGCCTGGCTGTGTGAACTTGCTCACCTCACGATGTACTTTCCCTGGGCAATACCATCCTGCTGCAATTTCAGTGTTGCCGTGAGTCACCAGTCACCCTGCAGTGAGACCTAGTCACAAGATTCCAAACAGTTCCTACCCTGTGAGCTCCTTGAGGACAGGGCTGGGATTTAGTCTCTTTTATTTCACAGGCCCAGAGTTCTAGGATGGCAGAATGGTTTCCAGTGCCAGGCCCCACCTGGTTGCTCTCCGTGGGCTTACTGCCCAGGTCTGCCTTGGGACTTGGCTCCCTACTTTCTGGTGCAACACTCTTCGGCCACTCCAACTATGGCTTAAGTGGCCCCAGCTACAGCTTGACCCACTGCTTCATGAGATACAGGTGTTAAGCCTTGGTGAAATTCATGTGGTGTTAAGTCTGCAGTCTCACAGAATACAAGAACTCAGGGGGCATGGCTTCCTCCACCTTGACTTCAAAAGATGATGCTGACTTCTTTGGGACACAGACAGAGACTTTGCACAGGGGCAGAACCACCACAGAGAACCCCCGACAGGGCAGTGCCTCGTGGAGTCAAGAAAATGGGGTTGCCACCAAAATACCAGAACTATGGTTAACAATGTAGAGTTGTAGTCTGGAAAAGTTTCAGGCACGAGACTCCAACCCATGACAACTGAAGCACAGGCTGAGCCTAGGAAAGCCGTGGGATCTGACCTGCCTGAGGCTTTAGGCGTCCAACCCCCGCTCAGTGCCCAGGATGCAGAGTATGAAGTGAAAGGAAATTATTCTCCAACTTTAAGATTTAATATTGTTCTCCTTGTTGGGTTTTGGACTTGTTTCAGATGAGTTATCCCTCTTTTCTTGCTTATTTCCCTATTTTAGAATGGGAATGTCTATTCTATACCTTCGCACGTTGTATTTTGGAAGCAGATAACTTATTTTAATTTCACAGGCTCGTGGTTACAGAACATTTGCCTTCAGGATGAAATCTCACCCATATTTGATTTAGATAAGTATTAGCTAGATGACTAGATTAACTAGATAACTAGATTAACTAGATTTAGATAAGTATTAACTAACAGTATTAACTTTAGAATTAATACTGGAGTGATTTTGAGCCTACTAAGATGGAATGAATATACTTTGCGTTGTATGAAGGGCGTGAATTTAGCAGAGAGGGGAGGGTAGGGGCAGAATGCTATGGTTTGAATGCCTCCACCAAAACTCATGTTGACATTTAACTGTGATTGTGACAGTGTTAAGAAGTGGGATCTTTAACAGGTAATTAGGTACCTCTTTAGGCACTTTCACTAGACAGGGCCCTCACAAATGGATTAATGCAGTTATGGAGGGAGTGAGTTTGTTATTGCATGAGTGGGCTCCTTATTAAAGGGTGATTTTGGCTCAGTTTCCTCTCTGTCTTGTGTGCTTGCTTTCACCTTGTACCCTTCCGCCACAGGATGACCTTTAGCAGATGTCAGTGCCATGCTCATGTACTTCCCATCCTGCAGAACTGTGAGCCAAATGAGCTTGTATCCCTTATGAATTAAGTCTGTGGTGTTCTCTTCTAGCAGCAGAAAATGGATTCAGGCAGCAAGCAGAGCTATAAAATACTTCCTTTTTTTTTTTTTTTTTTTTTTGAGATGGAGTTTCACTTTTGTCGCCCAGGCTGTAGTGCAATGGCATGATCTCGCCTCACCACAACCTCCGCTTCCTGGGTTCAAGCAATTCTCTGGCCTCAGCCTCCCGAGTAGCTGGGACTACAGGAATGCACCATCACACCTGGCTAGTTTCATATTTTTTTAGTAGAAATGGGGTTTCTCCATGCTGGTCAGGCTGATCTCGAACTCCAGACGTTAGGCGATCCGCCTGCTTCGGCTTCCCAAAGTGCTGGGATTACAGTCATGAGCCACCGCGCCCGGCCAATACTTCTTTCCATCTACACTGGCTTCCAATATCATTATTTGATTAGATACCTTTGAGGACATTTTCTATTGCATTCCTCCATGTTTGGCAATCACACTCTATTGTGGAGTATTCTGGCTAAACACTTAGGTTTTTTTTACTTATGCCAGCAGGATGTAGTTGAGCAGGGTAGTGAAAATCCATTGTGATATTGAAAAGCCTCACTGCTATAAGAGGCCAGGAATGAAATTGTTTACAAAAGTAGCTTAGTAAGCCCTAATTAAAAATTATATCACCCACGGCATTGCTCAATCCCAAGTCAATATTATTGCTGTTTGAAAAATGTGGATTTGAGGATACCACAACTAAAAGGGAGGTAGGGAATGTAAGAGCCTTTGGATGAAATGATGAAGATAACTGTAAAGTTCTATAAAAAATTTGAAGCACTGAGATAATATAGACAAAGGGAATAATTATAAAATGAGAGTGATAAGGAAGGTTTGCTTTAAATAAACCAATCAATGAGTGATTTAGATCATGTGTAACAGGAAGATTAGATTTGATACGTTCTTGTGGACAAAAAGGTATTTCTATTGGATACACCTTTATATCTTGCTTAATACTTAAATAAGTGTTAGCTTTTTCTTTCTGTGAGTTATACATAATATATTTTAAAGCAGCCATTTTTATATTTCAGAAACATCTGAAAAGTATAATAATTTAATTATTTGAGTTTATAGAACTTAATTCAGTGAATATTTGTGTCATGGGTTGTGGAAGATTTTGATTTTTTGTGGAAGAGGTCACCACATATATACTATTTTAAAGGGCAGAAAATAGTTGTTTGTATTTTTGTATATTTTGGTTATAAACTGCTTTTAATGACATAGAGTTGAATTTAGGAATGTTTAATCTTCACATTCTTCACTTGATTTGAGTGAAAAAATAAAATTTTCTTGGTTACAAAATTCTCAAATGATTAACAGTGGTTTATTTAAAAGACTGAAGATACATATTCAGTGACTGTAGAAATGACTACTGCTGTTGTAAACTGATTAACAATCAGTACTTCTATAAATCTAAGTATTTGTTTTTTCTTTTTACTAGTATGACTCTGGAATTTTTCAATTCAGGGACATAATATAATAGAAAAGTTTTGCAAAGGCTTTGTAATTAGACAGACCTGGTCTCAAATGCTGGCTGTCATGTACTTGCTGTGGACCTAGAGCAGCTTACCCAAATGCTACTAACCTTCCTCCATAGGATTATTATAAAGATTAAAGGTGATGCATCTGTTAAGTAACTAATAGAGTGCTTATTAAAAGGTAGGTGTTCAATAAGTATTAATTCCCTCCCTTTCTTTTTCTCACTAGTCCACTTGTGTTTTTAATGGATCATACTTTACCCTAGATTGTATTGTAGGAAGCATCGTGGATGGATGGCTGCTGGAAACCCCCTGCCATAGCCAACTCTTCTTCAATACTTAAGGATTTACCGTGGCTTTGAGTAATGAGAATTTCGGTAAGAAAAAAAAAAAAAAGATGAAAATAGCATATGGAATTTCCCTAAAAGGTCGTTTGAATCTCAGAGTCTTTGCAATAAGTTACATGGTTATTCTCTAAAGATCTTGGGATGTCATAGATGTATGTTCACATTTGGATTGTTCTTATTTTGAAAATAAATTAAATAGGTTTTTAAAAACTCTATTGACCATCTTAAGGCTCTTCTTGTCATTATAAATGTGTTATTTCACTTATCCCACTCTTTTGTGTTCTCTAAATGTCTTTGTACACACTAAATTGTGTAGTCTTAGAGGGCAGGGTGTGGTTATCATTCATCTTTTCAGTGTAAACAGAAGGAAGCATGAACAATCAGTGGTTAAGGTGGCAGGTAACACTGCTTTCTGAAACTATAAAAGCTTTGACAACATAAAAGAGGCAGGTGAAAGTATCAAAACTCTGGTAAGTTCTAGGATAAATGATTTTCCTAAATCACCAAGAAAAATTATTAGATAGTCACTCTCGAGGTGGAATATAGTATCTGTAGTTGGTTCCATTTTATCCAATTTTTCACCAAATAATATTGATATAATTCATTTTATCAATATTTTACGTGAAGTTAATATAACTAGTGCATCTCTGTTATTAATGCATGTTATTAACCTGTGCTTTATAAATTATTTTGGCCTGCTAAAACAGAGAGAAGGATGAGGAGGAGGTCAAAGATAATATAAAAACATTAAGTGGTGACATTGGTATGTATGTAAATTAACAAATATGTCAACTTTGTTAAGTTATCTCTGACATGCATCTGCAGAAATATCTGTTAAGGAATTTTGTGCATAAGAGACAGAGTTGGAGGTAGGAGAGAAAGCAAAAAAAATAAATTATAGTTTTATTGTTTTTTGATAAGGAGCATTAATTATGAATATATGAAAAAATTACATCTTTAGACCTAAAAATATGTTGACATGTTATTTTAAACCTCACTTTTTAACTAAAAAATGTAACCATTTGTCTATGATTATATTTTTCAGAAACCACATTTGAGAAGTGTTTCCATCCAGTGCTACTTGTGTTTACTTCTAAACAGTCATTTTCTAACTGAAGCTGGCATTCATGTCTTCATTTTGGGGTAATTTTATCTTTAGGCATAAATAATATTATGTTCATGGTCATGATGACTGTCCTCGGATATCTTTTCCATTAAGTTAGTTTATGTTCAGTTTGCTTATATCTCTAGGTACTCAGTATCTGGGGGATAGAAGGCAGACTATAGAGATTCAGAGGAGGTTGGGTAAACACCTAACTGAGCGTTTTTCTACATTGTGGTAATAGTACAAATGAGCATTATAGCCCTCAAATAAATTGGGCCTTTTGATATTTAACTGAGCTTGGAAATGTACCACTTATTGATAGACTACATATTTTTCACGGCAATTAAAAGTAGATATTTAGAGTTTGCTTATGTTACTTCTTATCTGTCCCTGACACTGACTTCTCCTATCCCTTCATCCTTATCCTAGTTCAGTTGAAAACATTTCTTTCTTTATTTAAGCCTTTTGTTGTTTCCTTCTAATAAAATTCTTATGTTTCCATGACTATTAACTTTTTTCTTCTCTCTTAGATGCAGCTAATATACCCAGTTGGCCCAAAGCACCTAACCTATAGTTATATAATCTGACTCTCAGTTCAGTTTTACTCTACTAATGCCTTCATGGTATTGGGAACCATAGATTTGTGCAGGTAATTCTTCATTGTAAGACAGATTAGTGTTGACTATCATGCTTCTGTGTAAGATCCATCAGGAAGTGAGGGATTATTTTTCCTCAAGCTGTAAGAATCATTCCAATGTTACTTGGTCAGTATAAGTGTATTTTGTCTGGATATTAAATTTTAATTTTTATGAAATTTATGAAAGTGAGTAAGTATATGGTCATTCAGCCTACACTGGGATGAAGTCTGTAATGTTTATGGAGAAAGCTGCTGCAAGCATAGTAAGCGCATGAGCAACATGAAAGGGGCGTGTTTAATGTTTTGTAAAAAACATTTACTGTCAAAATCATTACATGAAAATAATTATTACTTATTTTAAGAATTTTACCTATTTATTAGACTTCAAAGTCTCAGTAAATCTCTACGTAAAGGAAACTAGTAATTAATTCAAAATCATTTACTGAGCCTCGCCACACATCTGGCACTGTTTCTATTTCATTGTGATAAATTGAGCCAGTTTATTTATAAAGTATGCCTACAATTAGGCTTTTCTCTAATCAGGTTGGTGAAGCCTCAAGTTATCCTAAAATGTCAAAGTTGTACTATATGCTCAATGTTTATGTTCAGCTACAAGGCTGTTGAATGCACAGAGGCAAGGATAACACTGATTTTTTTTCACTGGTCAGAATAAAAAAATTATTGATTGCTCTTTTGCTTATAGTATTCATCAAGATGAATAGGCTCCTTCAAAATGCTTTGCTCATGGTTTTTCTTTCAGCTGTTTCAGTGCAGGGCTCCCTAAAACAGAAGCCAACTGGGTGAATGTAATAAGTGATTTGAAAAAAATTGAAGATCTTATTCAAGTGAGTACTCATTTTTCCATATAATGCCTGGTAGAACTGCTATGGAGTTTGTTTCTCTCTGTGTTTTTCTATCTGTCTTAAAGAAACCACACTTGAAACAATAAGATTTTTGTAGAAATTTATGATCTTATAAAGCTCAAAAAGAAATCTTTTCCTTACTGTTTTATAATCTAATTATCTTTAAATCTTAATTTATAAGTGGCCCAGCCTGATGAGTTCTAGTCTGCACAGGTGAGGTATTATCTTCCTGTATCTAGAGAAGCCAGATATCTTGGTGGCACCTGCAGAGAGAATGGCTTGACCCAGAGAAGAGCTGTTGTTGTTTGTGGACTAAAGGCCCTCTTCTCCCACCTTGAGAAAATAGATTGCCTGACCTAAGGAAGTGCTTCCTGCCATAGAAGGTAATATCAGCTTCAGTGGAAGTCTCAATGGCACCAAGCATACCAAAATAGCACCACAAAGTTCTGAAAACTACATTGTCACTGGATTCACAGCATTAAAAAGTAGGTTAGAACTTGCATGCTAAATCCAAACAGGCTGACTGCATGCTAAAATAGAAGATTTAAATAGGACCAGAGTGTCCTAACATAATAGACATGAAGCCAAGATACAATTGAAAATCACCCATTGTACCAAGAAATAGGAAAGTTACAACTTGAATGAGAAAATATAGTCAACAGACTACAAAATTGAAGGGGATCAGATGTTGGAATTCTCTGACATGGATTTGAAAGCAGACATTATATAAAGTGCTTCAAAAACCAATTACAAATGCCCTTGAAGCAAATGAAAAACTAAATGCCTTAACAAAGAAATAGAAGATATGAAAGGAACCATATAGAAATTATAGAACTGAAAATACAACTGAAATATAAAGCAAACTGTAAAGGCTCATTAGCAGAATGAATAACAGAGGAATGATAGTTAATTTGACAACAGAATACTACAAAGACAATTGACTTAAAAAAAAGAAAAAGCATCACTGATCTTGAGAACAGTGACAAAAGATCCAGCATTCCTGTGGTTAGTATCATAGGAGAGTATGAGAATACACCAAGTAAAAGAAAGAGATTGGCTGAGTTGATAACAAAACACCACCCATCTATACTATCTATAAGCAGTTCGGTTCTGGTACAATGACATACATTGGTTGAAATTTTAAAAGACAGAAAAAGATATACCATACTATAATGGGTTGAATAGTGTCCCCCCAAATTTCACATCTACTTGGAACCTTAAAATGTGATCTTATTTCAAAATAATGTCTTTGCAAATATAATTAATGAAATTAAGATGAGATCATACTAGAGTGGGGTGGGCCCTAAATCCAGTGACTAGTGTCTTTATTGGAAAAGGAAAGGACACAGAGGAACTCACTGGGAAGAAAGCCATGTGAAGACATAGAGGAAGAGATCAGAGTGATGCCCCTATAAGCCAAGGAAGGCCAGGGATTGCCAGGATCCACCAGAACCTTGGGAAAATCAAGAAAGGATTCTTCTCTAGACCCCTCAGAAGGAACATGGCCCTACCAACATCTTGACTTTGGACTTCCAGTCTCCAGAACTGTAAATGAATAAATTTCTGTTGTTTTAAACCACCCACCTTGTGGTAGTTTATTACAGCAGCTCTAGACTGATACACATGCATACATTAATTATAAAAAGCAGAAGTGGCTAGATTAACATCAAATAAAGTAGACTTCACAGAAAATAAGGTTACTAGAATCCAAAGGGACACTACATAATGATAAAAAACAAATCCATGAGGAAAACATAATGTTCTTAAATGTATACACATCAAACAACAAAGCCTCAAACTTTGTGAAGCAAAAAATAATAGGGCTAAAAGAGAAACAGACAAATCCACAATTATTCTTGAGAATTTCACCACCTCCTCCTCTGTAACTAATGGAAGTACTAGACAGAAAATCAGCAAGGGCATAAAAATACAGCATAACCAACCAACAGGATCTAATTTAACACATAGACCACTACACCCAACAACAGCAGAATATACTTTCTTTTATCAAGACTGAATATATACTGAGCCATAAAAGAAACTTTAAAAATTTTTTCAGAACTTAAATCATGCAGAATTTGTTCTCAAACCACAGTGGAATCAAACCAGAAATCAGGAAATTAAATACAATGGGCAAATCTCCAAATGCTTGGAAATTAAATACTATACCTCTGTATAATACATGGGTCAAAGAGTAAATCTCAAAGGATATTCATAATACATACAATGAAAAAAATGAAATACAGCATATCAAGGTATATGCAATGCAGCTAAAGCAATACTGACAGGGATATTTTTTAAAATCAAATGAATACATGAGAAAAAAAGGAGAATTATCAAATCAAAAATCTATGTTACCACTTCAAGAAACTAGAAGAAGCAGAGCAAAACAAATTCAATACAAGCAGAACAAAGAAAATATTTAAATGTAAGAGCCAAAATTAATGAAATTGAAATTAAGAAAACAATAGAAAAAAGTAATGAAACATAAAACTGGTTATTTGGAAAATCAATACAATTAATCTTTAATAAGACTGACAGAAATAAAAAGAGAGAAGACACAGATCTCAGGAATGAAATGTGAGGCTGTCACTACAGAATCTGCAGTCATTAGAAGGATAATAAGAAAAACTATGAACAGTTTTATGCTCACAGATCTGACAACTTAGAGGAAACGGACCAATTCTTCAGAAACCACAAACTACCAAAACATGTGAAGATGAAATGGACAATCCAAGCACTCCTGTAATCACTATATACATTGAATTCATCATACACAAGCTCCCAAAAAGGGATCTCCAAGCCTGCTGGTTACACTGAAACATTCTATCAAATATTTAGAGAAGCACTAACAACAATTGTACAGTTTCTTCTAGAAAATAGAAGAGGAAGGAGCATTTTCCAGTTGATTTTAGGAGGGCAGTATTGCTCTGATGCTAAAACCAAATAGAGACATTACTAAAAAAGACAACTACAAACAAAACATGCATTTGCCTTAGAGTCCAACAATTGTACTCTTAGACATTCATCCTTAATAAATGAAAACTTATATGCACACAAAAATATGTACATGAATGTTCATAGAGATTTTTTCATGACTGCCAAAAACTGGAAACAAATGTGCTTTAGTTGTAAAAACTGTGGCATATTATGTCAGGGAATACTACAGAGTAATAAAAAGGAACAAACTAGTTGGGTGGATCTCCAGGGTATTATGATGAGTGAAAAAAGCCAATCTTCATAAAGAAACTGGGGTACATTTATAAAACAGAATATTATCCATTGATAAAAAGAAATAAGCTATCAGGCCATGAAAATAAATGGAGAAACCTTCAAAGCCATATTGTTAAGTGAAAGATGGGGATGCCAATCTGAAAAGGCTTCACACTATATGATCCCAACTATGACATTTTGAAAAAGGCAAAGCTATGGAGACAATAAAAAGATCAGTGGTTGCCAGGGGTTCGGAGGGAGGGAGAAATGGCTAGGCAGAGCACAGGCTACTTTTAAAGCAGTGAAAATGTTAATATATGATGATGGGTGGCATTATACATTTGTCACAACCTGTAGAACATACAACACAAATAATGAGCCCTAATATTCTATATAGCTAAGATCATAATAGTGACTCACCGATTATAACAAACACACCACACTAATGCAAGATATTAACAATAGGGAAATTGGGGTGGAGGACAAAGGGGTGTATAAGTCTGTGTACTTTCTGCTAGTTTTTCTGTAAACCTAAATGACTCATAAAAATGTCTGTCAATTCTTTTAAAAGCTAATTTCAGAAGGTTATATACTATATGAGTCCCTTTACGTAACATTCTTGAAATGAGAAAATTATAGGAATGGAGAGCAGAGAAGTGCTTGCCAGAATTTAGAGAGATTGGGTGATGATGAGGTATGTATAGGGAGAAAGGTGACTTTGGTTATGAAAGAATAGCAGGATAATCCTTGTGGTGATGGAACTATTTTGTGTCTTAACTGTGGTGGTGGTGATGTGAATCTATGCAAGTGATAAAATTGAATAAAACTTCACACATATGCATGCACACATGCTGTGACACATAAAACTTGTGAAATCTGAACAAGGTGACTGCATTGTATTAATGTCAATTTTCTGATTGTAATTCTGTACTGTGGTTATAGAAGATATTACCACTGGGGGAAGCTTGTTGAAGAGTACACAAGATCTCTCTGTATTTACTCTTACAGTTTCATATGAATTTTAAATTATCTCAAAATAAATAAATGAATTAAAAACAATTTAATGTTTTCAGTAGGTTGTGCTCATAATATTTAAAGCAGGGCATAGTTTTTAATATTGTCTAAATTTGTTTCCTTCCAGTCTATGCATATTGATGCTACTTTATATACAGAAAGTGATGTTCACGTGAGTATACTTTTTTCAAAATTGCTATTTGTCTCATTATCAAAGTTTTTAAAAGTATATTTTTGTAACAACTAAAATATGTGTAGTTTTAAAATCTAACTTTTGGTGTGTTTCTATAATATATGATCAATGAGTTTTACTAGTGATTGTTGAGATGGGACTTGGGGGCAGATAGCTACATAAACGCTATTTTTGTAATGGTGCCAAATCAAAATATTAAAAAAGTCTTTTCCCTCAATGTCAAACAAGATACATTATACGTTTTTTGTGATGCAGTTGCATCATGATGCAATTAGATGCAAAAATCAGATTAACTTATTCAATTTAAGAGTAGCCAACATATCAGTTATTTCCAACGCTGTAATGTATCACCATCTGCAATATTTTCCATAAATTGCTTAAAGTCGTCCATGTTCTGCATTTTACATGGTTCTCTACATTTGTCAGAAAAAGATTCTGACCAATTATTCTTTATGTGAGAAAAGAAACATAACCCATGAAATGTATTAGAATTGAAAAGTGATTTTGAACTTGTTTCATTAATACATTGACATTTACTAAGGCACGTAGGATTTGTCATTTTGGTGGTGGTCCTTCCCTTCGGGATTGTTACTAAAACCAAGAAATGAATCCCCAACTTCACCTCAGGGAAAACAAACTCTATGTCCCTCTCCATTATTCTTCAATTGGAACTTCTCTTATATAGATGACTTTCTAAGCATTGGAAAGAAACCATAGCCAGAAACTAGAAAAAAGAGATATTCACCAACCAATTGGGTCATGCTGCTGCACAAAGAAATTTTCTCCCTCCTCTGGCTTCATCATGTATTGTTTTGCTCTGCATTTTTTGTAAAATGGAAAGTAGTCAATTAACCATCAAGTTCAGCATCCTGAGATTGCTTTTTGCAATAAGATAACTTTGCAACCCATGGGTTATAGAAACAACCTTAGACTGAAGTTTAGATTTTAAAACTGACTCCACCACTTTTTACTTGTGTTACCTTGGAAATTACTAAACATTTCTGAAGCTCAGTTTTATTATTGCTGATACGGTGACAGTATTTGTCTTTCAATCCTAAGCAGTGACTGTCGGGGTTAAGGAATATTACCAGTGCTGGGCACATGGGTGTATTTCTTCATTTTTTCATCCATTCAGTAAGCATTTGTGAAGTGCCTGCAGGCTCCCAGGCACTGTGCAAGGTATTGAGAACACAAAGTCAAATAATGGTCAAATCCCTAGATATTCCTTGTTTCCTTTCTTTAAGTTCTTGGTAAAGTAAATGTTGTGGAAAACATATTTTTGTGGCACCTAAGAGCCTTTTCTGATTTGGCCAGCCTGTGAGTGGACATTAGTCCTGCTTTGATTTTTCTAATAAATTTCTTGGAATTGCTTCTCTCCCTCTGGAACTTTGGAAATTGAAAGAATAGTATAATTAGCAGCTACCACTATTTAAAATATTAACAACACAATTTGATCCTAAAACTTCTTACAAATGCACTGTCTATATTGATATTTTCAGAGTCTAAGGCCAGTATTATTACCCTTTCCACAGGGGAAATGTGCTCAGTGAGAAAAACTGGCCACTATTTCTACATTTTCTAGTTTCATGTTCTGTACAATATTGCCATCCTTCTTGATTGTGTTTTATTGGTTTGTTTTGGTTTTTATTTTAAAGCGAAAAGAAAAAAAAATTAAACTGCCTCCTATGTAAAATTTCTTAAGGATATTGTGTATCTTTATAAAATATTTGGATTAACTTTTTGAAAATCAAAATTACATCAGTATGAAAATTAATAATCACAAAAAATTAATTGTTCTTTATAACTTTTATTTTTAGCCCAGTTGCAAGGTAACAGCAATGAAGTGCTTTCTCTTGGAGTTGCAAGTTATTTCACATGAGTCCGGAGATACAGATATTCATGATACAGTAGAAAATCTTATCATCCTAGCAAACAACATCTTGTCTTCTAATGGGGTGAGTTTTCCAACAGTTGCTGAGAGTTGCATCTTGTGTTTTGGGCCTGATTTGAAGAAGTCGTTCATGGACAAGCAGATCCTCCTAAGGGGCACTTAGGAGGAGGAGTCCTTTTCCAGTGGAATGGCATCCAAAAGTGGCACCAACTCCAGCATGCACACAATGCTAAACTGTTCAATGATTTATTCAGTAGACAAACATTTACAGAATCATGCCAGGTAGTGTGCTTCAGTGCTAGAATTATAGTTGCAAACCAGACAGACAGGTCACTGACCTCAAGGTGTTTATTGTCAGGTGCAGTGGATAGACATTAATCTAATTACATACTCAAGTGTCTAACATCAATAATAGTAACTCACATTTATTGAGTTATTACAGTGTGGCAGACACTGTTCTTTGAGCTTTAAATTGTTAATTCATTTAATCCTCATGACAAATCTGTGCGATAGTTATCTTTATTTCTATTTGAATGATGAAGAAATTGTAGCACTGAGAGCTTGGATCACTTGCTCCAGTAAAATGAGGAGCCACAATTCTTACCTGAGCAGTCTGTCTGCAGAGTCTGTTATCTCATGAGAAGATAAATGCTTTAAAAGGATAACAATGAAAATATTAATAATTTGAGTATAATCTGGGACATTCCAGGCAACTTGAGCAGTAGAGGGTTCCAGGAGAGCAAATTCTAGGTACTCATTTGATAGGCTGGGGCATCAGCTGTGCAAAGGCCCTGAAGTGCAAATAATTATGACTTTCATGGCAAAACACCAGTGGCCAAAGCAAGGTAGAGAGAAAGCAGTTTTGTGACAAAGAGGCATAATCAAATTAGTTCATTTCATAAAGACTTTTTAGCCCTCAGGAGACAGTATGAAAAAATACCCATAATCCCTGCTGTTAAAGAGGGAGGAAACAGAAATAAACCAACCACTCAGCAAATGAGTAATAAGTTAGTTAGTTATGAAGTCCAGTGGTGAAAAAGGAGGCAGGGAAGGGGGACTGGGGCTCCAGTTAGGGTAGGCTGAACTAATAAGCTGCCATTTGGCAAAGATGTGAGGGAATGAGCCTTAAGGGTATCTAGGGACATATGTTCAGGCAGACACAACTGAAAGTGCAAAGACCCTGAACTTGTGTGGGTAGACACCTTGACTTTTCTCTAAAAATGCAATGCTGCTTTATGTCTTTGCTTCAGTGTCACCTTCTCAGTGATTTACCTGTTTACAATTGCAATCCCTTCCCTATTTGAGCACTCCCTGTCCCCTTGTCTGCAGGTCCCATATCTGGAATACGATATATTTTATGTAATGGGTATTGTCTGTTTTTCCCTATAAGAATGTCAGCTTAAAAGGGACAAGTGTTTTTGTTTTTTGTTAGTACTATATCCAAATTCCCAGAACAGTGTCTCTCATATATTAAATACTTTATATATGTATGAAATGAATTTATTAAGGTTTATAATACTCTTATGATGTTATCTCCATCTTATTGGTGGAGTGAGCCATGCAACAGATAACTCATGGCGAAATAAATGATGAGCTCTTTAATGTGAATGTTGATAGTCACCCTCATCATGGCAGAGTGTGATATACATGCTGGAATGCATGGACAGGACTGCGCAGTCAGAAGACCTGGATGTGAAGAATTTCAGTTGATTATGTCAGTTGAGATGAGTCAATATCTCTGTCTTCCTAGCTGACATGATTATTTTCAGGATCAAATCGGACAGCATTATATGAAACATGACAGTGCTTGGCATAGAGGATGTGCTTGATAAATGTTAGTGATGCTGAATTCCAAATAGTTAATGGATATAAAATCTAATTTTTATTTTTGCTGGCACAGCCTTCATGGTTCAGATGGTCTCTAAAAAGTTTATTCTTAATTGCTACAT